>NW_024116539.1:0-14001 GCF_003073215.2 Triticum urartu
AACTATAGGATATTAAAAAATAAAATTATAGAATTTATTGGTATTTTCATTCGATCATTATAGGATATGGCATACTTCCCCTATCCCATAATATAAAAACGTTTTTCAGGCTGTCCAAGAATATAAGAACATTTTCAAGGTAAGATAGTTTGAAAAACATTCTTATATTATGGAATCGGAGGGAGTAGTATTTTGTCTTGAGTTCTACGCACCTCCCTATAACGATCAGGATCTATGTGTCTCTTGGTTTCTGATCGTCTGGGCACCCAGGTGAACCGCTTCGTGAAGAATTTCTTCCCTTCTTGCACCTACGCGTCCTGCACTGAGGACGAAACTTCCGTCCATTTGTTCGTCTCCTACACACGAGCGGCCTCAGTTTGGAACCAACTCAACATTTGTCCTTTCCTCTCCATCAACGAGGTTCTCTCCGCTGCTCACCCGGCCATGGTTTCCACTTCCTGCTTGGAAGGCAGTCTATTTGTTCTGCTCTGGCATGTCTACAAGGTGTGAAACGATGTGGTCTTCAACAGTGGCGCTCTTGTCACTAGTGGCATTTGAAAATCGTCATTTGTGGCACACTAGGCGCACACCACTAGTATGGCGTCACTGATATGTGGTCAGTAGTGGCGCTCCCATCCCACACCACTAATAACAACATCGATAGTTCCAGGAGCTGGGAAGAGGCCCATGGCGATGGCGTGGCCGGGGCTGACGATGCAGCAGCCTGGCGATGCTCCAGGTCGCGGAGTACAGCAAGGAGAGCCGTCCGGCAGGTAGCTGGTGATGCCTCCGTCGATGCTGGACTGCATCCGCTGCAGCCGCCACTATAGCATCTGGTCCGGGATAAAGTGCAGCTCATCAAAGGCGACCCTCACATACATTTTCGATAAAGAGAATATATTAATATCGCGAAGATACCAATTACATCCAGCCTCTGCAACAACACAATACCCTAATGGTATTACAGATGAACACAGCCAAAAAAAGAACAAGAAGAAGCTAAAGAAAAGAAAAGCCCGGCTACAGAGTTCCAGTCCTTGCAGCAGCAGTACAACCACCGCCAAAACAACACCTGAAGTCCAAGTTCTCCAAAAGCGACGCCTCAAAGAAGAAAACAGTGCACAAGCGCCGTCGTCACCCGATCGTAGATCTTAGGTTTTCACCCCGAAGATAGTCTCTGCTCTCAAAACAATGCCTTCAACAAGGCCATTGCCAAGCACAACCAATTAAAGTCAGACCTTGGATTTTCACCCTGAGAGGTAAGACTTTGAACTGCACGTGTGTTGCCGCCCCCACTTACATACTGCTGCTACAATATCCAAAACTCCAAGCAAGTTCCTCATCGCCACAAAGGCTCCAATCATCATTACTACTCCTCTGATCTCGGCTTCCATGACATTCTCCGCCTCTGACTTCACC
This sequence comes from Triticum urartu, assembly GCF_003073215.2. Lineage (NCBI taxonomy): Eukaryota > Viridiplantae > Streptophyta > Magnoliopsida > Poales > Poaceae > Triticum > Triticum urartu. The sequence goes on from NW_024116539.1 coordinate 1,420, forward strand.
ACGAAACTAAACATATTCCATGATGGCAACAGATAGCGGAGCTTCGCATCGCTCCGTCCTTAACGGAGAACCGGTGGGCACAACCGAATCCCACCCGATCCAGCAAACTCTAGGCATAACTCGCTCATGGGAGTTCGCCGGCGGAGCCTTCCAGAACCCAACACTCCGACCAGATCAAGAAGTACATGCGTCAGGCAGATCTTTGTCTTGTCACATGAGGAACACTAGGACCGCCCCATTAAATCAGGCCGACCCTCACATACATGTCCTTGTCTGCCGGGGAACCTCCGGGTAGAACGGGCGCGAGGTGAAGCATGAACAGGCCGTTGTGTCATTGTTTTTCTTGGAGAGAGAGAGAGAGAGAGAGAGAGATGAAAGTGAAGGGAAGATGACCAAACTAATGACTGAGGGGAATTGCTGTGTGTATTACAAATTATTTAGAATAAAATTTAAATATTCAAACATAGAAACTTATACAATCAAGTTGTGTGTAGGAAATGAGGCATTTTTGTTTCGTGTCACTTGGTCTGCCTGTAGATCTGTCTCCAGCAATGCACCTCAGCAGGGAGTGCCATGACGGCCCGAGGTTTTGCAGTGAGCACATGTGCCAGTGAACTATATGTGGACCTCGTTCAAAGTTCAAGAAGGAGCTGAAGACGAGCTGGACCAAATGCAGCCCGGCATAGGTCGACTGAAAGGAAGACATACTTGCAAAGGCAGCAAGCGCACTAGGCATGTCAAAGCACTGCCACGTCCCTTTCACAAGCATCACAAATTTTCCCCGGACCATCGCACCGTGAGGTACCTCGTCTTTCGGTCATCCTAACCATTTCCTTCCTGACATCTCCTATTCTCAAAAGAACAAGCGTTTTTTTTTCTTTTAACGCAAAAATCGTCATGAATGTTTTTCTCATGCTCTCACGTGATAATGACTATCTCAAACACATGTAATTGGGTGAAGAGCTAGGGTAAGGGCTGAGGCGGTATACACATATTATATAGAATGTGACATACTGGATGATTCCATAGGTGGTTTGGACTTTGGCTTTTTTAATTTGCCCCTCGCGACGGTAATAAAGTTGCCTATGCTCTCGCTGCATTGGGTTCTAGTGGTTCGGAGCACCACCGGCTGTGGTGTATGCTCTACCGGACAATGTACGCGTGATGATGGCCAATGAGTCTGCTGAGCCTGTTTAAGTACTGGAACCTCAGTGTTCCAATTCAAAAAATATATCCATGCTAGGACGAATCATTTATTTAGTGGTAGCTGATAGGTGTTATAGCCATCAATAGCGAGATGTTTACACTACAAGAAATATGTCAACTTGTGACCCTCACTATTGACCGCTGAAAGGTCATAGTTTTTTATTTGCGACCTTTTTGTGACCAAAAATAGAAGGACAAGTTGGCGGTCGTAAACTGAAATTAGCGACCTTCTCTGTGAGAAGGTCGTAGACGTTTACGACCAAAACAGAAGGTCGTTGAACCCATGACCTGTTGTTTTGGTCACTGGATGTCTGCCCAGGCCACGTCGGATCCGACGTGGCAATCTGACGTGACAAAATTGCGACCAATTGAAAAGGTCACTGACAAGATTCATCCCGGTCCTATTCGATGTTTTACATGGGCCGAGCCCATTAATTCAGTCCATTTATTATTTGGCCAAGCGCAATAAATCAGCCTATTTTTTATTTGTTTTCCTGTTAATTTTTGTCAGCCACATGGGCCAAGCCCAACAATTCAGCCTTTTATTTTGCTACAACGTGGGCTTTTGGGCTCTAGAGCTTCAGATTTTATTTTTTTCAAGAGAAGGGTCCACTAGTCTAATGGGTCCCAATTGTCAGGTTCTAATAAGTAGGTCCTAGTTGTCATGGTTATATTCATCATATTTCAACGATCCAATAAATAAATAAACAATATTTACAGAATGCTTCAAACAGAGCACTACAAAATATCATGAAAACATAGTTTACATCATGAATATAATCAAATAGAGCCAAACTTGACACATTGCAGTCAAACATATTCACATCAGGTAACACAACTAAAAAATCAAAAAAAAAACCTATCAAAGTATAACTAGCTCCAATGAGCAAGAACTCTATGTTTCTCCCGACTTCTTTGTCCTGGAGCTCACGACGAAACATGAATGAAGGACAGCATCTGCAAGTTATGAAACAAAATTGTTAGGAACAAAATAAAGTCAAATCTAACAGCACATTAACTTGTAGGCAGTCTGTGTGCATAAATAAGAGTAAAACAAGCAAAATGAGGCAAAATCAGTGAATACTAGTAACTATCAGCAGCAAGTAAAAACTACTCCAATGACATCAGGTTTACAATCATATAAATGCGACATTTTTATCATTTAAGCATAGAAGAACAAGGAGATGATTCTGCTAAGTAAAATATTAGTAACTGATGTTCTGTACACAAAGACATGATTCGGCTAAGTAAACAAGGAGATGGCTATCAGTTCATAAAGTAACCATAAATAGCACATGATTTGTATACAATAACTCCTGTGCAAAGTTTGAGAAAGCCCTAGGCGCAATTATGCGTTTCCTACAAAATTGTACGGATACGAGAAACAAAGCATTATATATGTAATGTAAATTGTAAATTGATCCTCTTCCTCCAATGCATCGAGCAGCAGCTACAAAGTACTAACCTAACAGCAGCAACAACAACTAGTACCAAGTACTACTACTAAGTACTAAGCAGAGCAGTACCAGCAACCAGCAGCAAGCAGAGCATGACCAGCAGCAGGAGAGCAAGACTAGTAGCAAGAAAAGCAGCACCAGCAACCAGCAACATGAAAATGTTCAGTTAGAATCAAAATGGCTGGCCACAGTCCACAGATCCAATAAATCTACAGCACACATGACTATATGAGCATATAATCATTCCTTCTCTCCTGCCAAAGAGCAGCAACATATAGTCAGTCTACAGATCCACAGTACATGACACAATAGAGCAGCAGCAACTACACTACAGAACTACTAGCAGTCTAGCACTAGTAGAAGCCAACGAGCAACCGAAGTAACTAATAGTAGCACACGAGCAGCAGACTAGCAGTAGCACATGTAGCAGACTAGCAGTAGCACCAGTGCCCCACCAACAACACAAGTAGCAGTAGCAACACATAGCAACAGTCAGCAGGCCAATAGCACAGTCCATAGCAGCAAGCCATCAGGCAACAACACAATAGAGCACCACGAGTAGTAGCAGAGCACAAAGCACAAAAAGAGAAGAAGTGAGCTCGAGGCACTGGCTCGAGGGGGATACCGGGAGAGAACCAGAGGAGCTCACCTGCCTGAAGATGAAGACGAGCCAAGGAGAGCTTTGGGGGCGCACGGCAACCCGAGGAGCAGTAGATCGAGGGCCGACGGAGAAGGGGGCTCGATGTCAAACTTGGGGCGCGAGGCAGAGAAGCTCTGAATATGCAAATCTGTACACAACAAGTTCACAAAAGAAACAAAGTTAATTTGTGATTTGTAACTATCACTAGCAACACTAGAAACAATGCAAGCACAGAACATCATCATGTTGAGATCCGAAATAGGTGCAACAAACCATGCATGGGGAGCACTAAGAAGAACACCAGAAGATAGCCACATATGATGAATTTAACCAAATGGAACAGATCAGGGATAAATGCACACCCATAATAAAGAGTGAAATCAGATGTAAATTAAGAACGCATAAATTATATTAAACTGATAACATCCAGGGTGTCGTTCAACCAATAAAACCATAACAGAATCGGGCATGATAAAACTATAACACAAATCTAGGGAGGAATCAAACAGTGGTTTTGTTTACATAGTCATTAGTGATTTCAGCATGATATAAGATACAATAATGCTAGGAACAAAGAGGGGCACGTCCTATATGCAACTGAATGTTTTCTGCAAACATTTGTAGCCTAAACTGAATGCTAGTTCAGTGTCATTGTCTGTAGACAACCATGAAATGGAACAAAGAAACATCTCTGCAAGTTCAGTGTATCAAGGACAAAATGAGAAAGTGTTATATAAGGGAAGGAGAGGGGGGGAAGCAGCCATGGCCGGGCATCACTATCAGGCATCAACACAAGATCTCGTAGTGCTGCACCGCCAGCTTGGGATTCAGGTACAGGTGGTACGGCGAAATGATCTGCAAGCAATCAATCACTAGGTCATCGACCAAAATAGCATTTAGCAATAGTGATGATCAACTACACTATTCGGCTATCATGAACAATTAATCATGCCTTGTGATCTTTGCAATCAACAACTTAGCATGCGATTTAGTAATGTTGCTTATGTTTATAATGTAAAAATGAATGTGCAAGACTGTCATCCGGATGTAATTGAGGCTCAAACCAGAATATAGTAGGTGCAGAATTTAAGCTTCCTCAATGGTCGCATACCTTTTCTTGCTCCGGGTGAAATACTCTCAATGACCGACCAGCCAAAAGGCACCTAAAAACTGAACACGGCGTCTTCAGATAAAGAAAAACACTTTTAGTGGTAGAGCACCTACATTTGACACAAACTGCTATGGATCAGTGCAAACCAAACCATAAAAATAGCGGTCAAACAGCAAGGTAGTGCAAAGAAATTAAGTAAACTATTGTGTTGGATCACTATCATTATTGTTCCATAGAGTTTATGTGTACACTGGCCATTAATTGATGATGATTGATGCAATGGATGCTGGCTTGGCAACCATAGTAGTTTAGGCACAGCAGTGTAAACCCACACAAATGCTAGTAATTCCATCATATCAAGGACCATTTTATCAAGTTCATGTGTCTACTATCAAGAGATGACTGTATCATTTACACCACTCATCTCTACATCACTCTAAGCATCGGAACTGACAAATATTGTGGCCTAGTGACATCGGTTGCTTCCAAGCACACAGCAGCGTATTGTCAGGAACTGATCAATGCACATACTGCTAGCCACTGGTATTATTGAATTAGTAACGATTCATAGATAAGCAGATTCTAATTCAACTTGTCATGCAAAATCGTGAGGCAGCAAACAGCTGCAGCAGTGGCATGAGACGCATGGGATAAGCAACAGCTGGATCATACAGCGGTACGACACAGATCGCATCAAGCGGCACGGCGAGAGGGGGCAGGGGAATTACCAGCGGCCCGGGGCGGGCGGGGGCAGAGTTCGAGGTCGAGGAGTGTGGGCGGACAGGGGCGGAGCTCGAGGTCGAGGAGCACAGACGTCGTCATCTGCGCCAGCTCGCCCCTTCCTTGGTGAAGCCCGCCGGCGGATCTGGTGGATCCACCAGATCTGGTGGATCCGCCGGCGGATCGAGGGGATAGGGTTTCCGGAGGAAGCGACCAAGCCGCGTTCGCCGTGCACAGGGCCACGACCAGGCGTCGGGGAGGATGGGGCCGGAGTCGGTGAAGAGGCCATCATCGACCTCGTGGTGCATGCTGCTCCCGTTGAAGTCGGGCATGCCGAAGGGTGCGCGGTGGCGGGGTCATGCGGAAGGCGTACGGGTCAGGGGATGCCGGGAAGGCGTCGACCCCCCCCCCCCGTGTTGGCAAAGTTGAGGAAGGGGTCGTAGCGGCCAGGGATCTGGAGCTCTAGAGGAGCGCAGGGAAGGGGGATGGGAAATGGAATCGAGGTCGGAGACGCTGGATCCGTGTGTATGGGGTTGGTGTGGTTGCAGAGGGGCTCGTGGGGAGGGCGCGACGCTAGGGTAGGGGAGGGAGGGACGAGGTCGGCGTCGGTGGATTAGGAGGACGACGAGGTCGGTGGTGGTTGGGAGAGGACGGGGAGGAGGTGGATCGGGAGGGGCCGGGGACGGGGAGGAGGTGGTGGCGGCGGCGAGGAGATTGGGAGGAGGGAGGAGTTTGATCTAGGGTTGGGGTGCGTGGGGTATCTCTTTTTCTTTTTTGTTTCCTTTTTTATGTAGATAGATGGATGGATTGATGGATGTGGGATGGAGAGATGGATGGATGGTTGGATAGACGCCATGTCATCGATCCATGGGAAGAGCCCTAATTGGTTTGGAAAATCAGTGATTTAAATAAGTTTCTAAGTACTAAAAATAGGGGAATTTTGTGAAGCGACTATCAAAATATTTTGCAAAACGGCACAACTAAATTTTTCACTCAAGTTAGACCCCATTTTTATGGATGATCACCGATTTGCATGCATTTTTTATCTTTCTAGATATTTTTAATCATTTTCTTGTGGCAAAATGGTTTTTTTATGAAGAACCTACCAAATATTCGTTATAAAATTGGACCAAATCAATTTTCTAAAATACTAGGTCATATTTAATGCACAATTGATCCACCTCTGGTGAAAAAGACAAATTTCTGTCGTTTCAGCTGGAAACGGGTCAAATTTGAACTGCGGCTGCCTCATAGTTTGCTATTTACTTTTTCCAAAATTCATTTCTAGGTACAAAAGTATCTATTTAATCAGAAAAATACCAAAAAAAATTCCAAGATTCGACCACTAGCTAGGAACGGTCATTCCCGTCGTTTTGACCACATTTTGAAACGGGCATAAAAAAATTCAAAAAAAATCAAAAAAAAATGAAAAACCTTCGCATTGTGTCATTATATATGACCAAGTTATCAGGAAAAATAATAAACTTGTAATACGACAATTTTTTTAAAAAGTGTTCTCAGAAACGAGCTATCATGTGTGGAGATCAATGGCTTTCAAGCCAGATGATCAATTTTATGGCCACATTCATGGCATAGTTTGTTTAAATGATCTCATATTGTGCACAATGGTGCATCTTGGAATTCAAAATAATGTTGCCTAAGGGAGTTTTTATTTTCTTTGCACGGAAAATTCATTTTCCATTTTTCGAGTGTCCGAAAAGAGGTTTTTTGTGAAGGGCCTACCATATATTTGTTGCGAAATTGTACCAAATCAATTTTCTAAAATACTAGGACATATGTGATGCACAATTGACCAAATGGTTGGGTGTAAAAAGTTTTGATCGACCTCTCGTGAAAAAGACAAATTTCCGCCGATTCAGTTGGAAGCGGGTCAAATTTGAACTGCAGCTGCCTCGTAGTTTGCTATTTATTTTTTCCAAAAATCATTTCTAGGTACATAAGTATCTATTTAATCAGAGAAACACCAAAAAAATTCTAAGATTCAACCACTAGCTAGGAACGGTCATTCCCGCCGTTTTGACCGCATTTTGAACGGGCATAAAAAATTCAAAAAAAATCAAAAAATTGGGAAACCTTCGCATTGTGTCATTATATATGGCCAAGTTCCCAGAAAAAATAACAAACTTGTAATACGGCAATTATTTTAAAAAAGTGTTCTCAGAAACGAGCTATCACGTATGGAGATCAGTGGCTTTCAAGCCAAATGATCAATCATATGGTCACATTCATGGCATAGTTTGTTCAAATGATCTTATATTATGCACAAGGGTGCATATTGGAATGGCAAACAATGTTGCCTAAGGAAGTTTTCATTTTCTTTGGACGAAAAAACCATTTTCCATTTTTTGAGTGCCCAAAAGGAGTTTTTTTTGTGAAGGACCTCCCAAATAATTGTTGCAAAATTGGACCAAATAAATTTTATAAAATACTAGGACATATTTAATTCACAATTGAAAAAATGGTTGGGTGTAAAAAGTTTTGATCCACCTCTCGTGAAAAAGACAAATTTCCGTCGATTCAGTTGGAAGTGTGTCAAATTTGAACTGCAGCTGCCTCATAGTTTGCTGTTTATTTTTTCAAAAAATCATTTCTAGTTATATAAGTACCTATTTAATCATAAATACATGGTTTGGTGGCGATACGTCGAGGTTTGGGCAGTGGCCGAGGGCCCCAACTCTAGAGCGCGTAAACTCGCATGCCCGCCGCGTGGTCACCGCGTGACTGTGGCGTTGCCATGTGTTATGGGCGGCCTAGGCATGTCTAGTGGGTTGGGCACTCCCCAGGTAGGTGCTAGGAAGAAAATTACAATATAATATTCTCACGAGGAGACCGATCGATGCTCAAACATGAATTAGCAGCCAAGTGTTTGATTAGCGATACGGGAAATGTACATGGCTAATGGGCGTGAGTTTCGGCTGAGGAGGATCAATTACTAAGAAGACCGTCTTCACAAATTTTCAGCTCAAAAGGAGGAGACTAGGTGGTACTTGCTTTGCAAAGTACCACACTGGACATAAATACGAGTGTTGAAGCTGGGCTCAAAATAATGAATGGATTGAGCTGGCATTTGGTGGAGGATGGTTATTTGGGCATAGGAAAGCACTGTCGAAAAGGGATACTATTTGGACATGCCAAAGTGGTACTTCCTTCACAAAGTGCTGCTCTAAACAGAATAGGAAAATGAATATTGTTGAACTATTTTTGAACTAGGCAAGGAAGGTTTTTGACATATTTGATGAAGATATGATCCAAACAATTTATGAGAATTTTTTGGGAATTTTTGGAATAACATAAATATAGGTTGCTTCACAATCTAGGGCAAAAATTGACACATGGACATGACACATAGGCAAAACTGATGAGATGGCGCCTAGTCATCGCAACCCACCACAATTTACAAGGCTATGACCATCTATATTGGTCGTTAACAACTAGAAATAAGGCAGCGGACTAGCGTTGTTTGCTTTATGACCATTTCGTGTAAGGAAATTACGACATTTCTGACCAAAATGGTCGCAATGGTTTAGGGTTTGGAGCCCCCCGAACAGCTTTTGACCAATTGGTCTCAAATGATCATAGATCTATGACCAATTCTTCCAGGGTCACTAACAGAAGGTCACTAGTTGACATATTTCTTGTAGTGTTAGGGGGACATCTCAACTTTTGGTATCAACCATATGACTTGTCATCAGCGACACTACCTGATGTCTCCTATTCTCAAGTTACATATCTTATCTCTTGTCTTGTTCTTACTAGGATAATTGGTGAAAGCAGAAGGTGTTGAACCTTGGTGATCCTGAAACATGCAAAGGGCATGCTCAACTAGTGGTCCTATATATACTGTTACTCTTTGCATGTTCCTGAGAATTCATGTATGAGAAATAGTTGTTTATATGAAAATCAAGAATGAAGAGAACGAGTTAGATCAATGGTGGAATATAAAGTTTTTACTCCTGCTAATTTCATATTGGTTCCAGGAAATATTTATAGTCAATTTGTCGAAACATTTTTGCAAGGAAAGTCCTTCATCTATAATCATTTTTTTTTGCGAGAACTTCATTTATAATGGTTGCCTCCGAATGCACGTGGAGATATAGATAGCTGAGACAGAGTATTATTTTTGGTAACCATTGCATTTTTAGTGACGCTCAAAGATGAAAGCTTGGAAACCCTTATCTAGCTACTGAATTAACATGGCTTGAAAGAGCTCTATCGAACAGAAGACTGGAGCAAGAGAGCTTCTAACCAGGCTACACACTGATTGAATTCCATGATTACGCTTACTGATCACCTGTTATTCACTCTAGGAATGCTTCTAGACATTTTCTTTTTACAGTGTCTCTACGCTTGTGTATAGGCGTCATATTTATTTTGTCGCGTCACTTCACTCATGCATGTAGTTGAAACTGAAGCAGTGGATGCACCAGCACCACCAGTTAGTCACGCCAAGTTATGAGTGTCGTGTGGCATCGTGTGTGTATGTGCCAGTACATTGGTTAGTAGTCTTCATAAATATGTTAGTTAGCAGCATGCCCAAAGCTCCATAGAGTTGCAGCAGCCGAGTTATGCGGTAGATGAGTGTGGACCTAGAAGCGAATGCAATTAGTTGAAGCGTGCGTCAAGGGTGCCGTTGCGGACAAGCTTCTGGTGTGCTATAAACTTGGAAATGGCTCAAGCTTGTGAACGTACGTGAGTTGCCCGAATAATAATCAAATCAAGACATGAAAAAACAAGACACTTCCATAAATAAAAATCGCCACGGCAAAGCACACATTAGCCCCTCAAGTAAGAATAACAATTTCGAAAAGTATACTTTCTTCTGAAGTAAGAAGACGATTTCAAAAAGTGTACTTTCTCCTCTTGCCGTGGCTGGCTAATTCGACCACAATATGGAGTGATGCGATAGGGGTGATAATGGGGGCAGAGTTCGCCCGAATTTTGTATGCGCCAGCTGTGCGTCCACGAGCGGCCGCATTTCGGCCACATATCGTTCATCGGAGACCATTTACACTAAAGTTAAGCATAGCAAATAGTTTAAATCAAACATAGCAAATAGTTTCATATCCAAAATAGTCTTACAAGCCAATCGAAATAAAAACAATGTCAAATAGTCTTACAACCCAATTGAATTTTGTTTGCATGAAAAGAAATTAAACAGATAGATCTACGGATTGCCAGTGTGAGCCCACATATGCTCAACGAAGTCATCCTAGAGCTGCATATGAGTATGTCAATCACGCATTTGATGATGAAATTGAACAGTGTCAAGGTTGCAGGAGGTAGGTGCTCAGGCTCAACATTTTCACCTAAAAATCAAAGCCTAGGTCGTAGATGCTATCGTCACGCTCATCCTTCACGATCATCTTGTGCATGATCACACAAGCAGTCATCGCCTCCCAAAGCTTTTGAGTGCTCCATGTCAATGCAGGGTTTTGAGCGATACCCCATTGAAATTGAAGTACATCAAAAACACGCTCCACATCATTCTTGCACTCTCTTGCATTTGGGCAAATCTCTGTTGCTTCTGTCCTTACGGATTGGGTATCATCTTCATAAGAGTTGACCACGGAGGATAGATACCATCAGCTAGGTAATATCCTTTGTTGTAATGGTGTCCATTGATCTCAAAGTTGACCCTTGGGGAGGGGCCTTCTGCAAGCCTTGCAAACACTGGAGAACGTTGAAGCACATTGAGATCATTGTCAGAACCAGCCATGTCGACGAAAGAATGCCATATCCACAGATCTTGTGAAGGCACCGCTTCAAGTATGACAGTGACATCTTTCACATGCCCCTTGTATTGCCCCTACCAAGCAAATTGACAGTTCTTCCACTTTCAGTGCATACAATCTATACTATCAAGCAAGCCTGGAAAGCCCCTATCGGCATTGATCGCCAGCAACCTCTCTGTATAAACAGCAGTTGGCTCTCTTAGGTACCCAGGGCCGAGCAATGCCACCACGGCCTTGTAGTAACTATACATTGAGAGGAGCCATGTGGACTCACTCATACGCACATCCTCATCCGCAAGATCACCAGGAATTTCATATGCAAGCATGTGAATAGCCACAATGCATTTCTGGTAAGAAGAGAAGCCAAGCTTGCCAAGGGCGTCCTCTTTGCACTCAAAGTATGGAGCATATCCTACCACTCCCTCCCGAATACGATTGAACACATGTCTCCTCATTCCGAATCGGTTATGAAATTGATGTGATTTGAAGAGTGCGGTATTCTTAAAGTAATCGGCATAGAGAAGGCTGTGGCCTCTCTCCCTATTCCGGTTCAAGGCCGGAGCATGGCCGGAGATTGATCCCTTGAACCGAGGCCACTTCCTACTAATGTGGTCATGGACAATCATTGCAGCCACCACAAGTTCTTCATCAGGATGAATCATATGATGAATAGATGAAGTTGTGAAAGAAATACTCATCCCCGCTATCCATGGTACCTTATGAGCAAAGAGTCGAACACCTTGTGGACAGGGTGGAGACCCGGCCGGAAAGAGCACATCGAGCTCGCCTCGTAGAAAGCAAAGCAAAGTTGGTCTTGGTGGGTGGGCGCCCTGCGGCAATGCATCGCCTGCCGTAAGTTGTCCGAACGCTGAACCACGAACGCTGGCAAAAAGCTCTGCCAAAACGCGGGCATGGGCTGGCTATGGCATGGCGTGGTCCGGACGGCCTTGATGGAAGGCGACGTGGCAGGGAACACAGGTAGCACGGCGATGGCGGGGGTGAAGGGCGAAAGGAGGCAGGGGAAGAGAAAAGAGGTTGTGTCCCTGACGAGTGGTTCTAGAGGACAAGGGCGCGCCTCTGGCCTGTCCGCGTGGCCTATTTGGACGCAAAGGTGGTTCAAAGTTGGGCCAGAATGAATCGAACACGGGTATTGGTCCAGTTGCTCACGTATGTGTGATATTCCTTCCTCTAGAAACATCCGTCCGTCCCGCACCTCACCTCTAGCCAAGGGACTAGTCATCCATGCTCCACACGCTGCCAACCCACGCGTCCGGTACCCATTCGTCCACGCATAGTGACCCCTCATATATAATACACACACGCGCAGGCAGGACACTTCCAATTTCCAGTCACAAGATCTAAACAATCATAGAAACACGACAGCAAGCCAAGAATCAAGAGGCTCGGGGAAGATGCAGGCGGCGAAGGAGAAGGTGAAGGACGGGGTGAGCGCGGTGAAGGCCAAGACCAAGATCGCGCAGGCCAAGGCGTCGGAGAAGGCGGAGGCGGCCACGGCGAGGTCGCACGCGGAGCGGGAGCTGGCGCACGAGCGCGGCAAGGCCAAGGTCGCCGCCGCCAAGATGGAGCTGCACCAGGACAAGGTCCTACACCGGGAGGAGGCCATCGAGCACCGCATCCACAAGCACGGCGGCCACCGCCCCCACCCCCACAAACACCGGGTCCGCACACGGGGCG
>NW_024116540.1:0-12409 GCF_003073215.2 Triticum urartu
ATCGCCAAGCTTGCCTTCCACGCCAAGGAAAGTCCCATCCGGACACGGGACGAAGTCTTCAATCTTGTATCTTCATAGTCCAGGAGTCCGGCTGAAGGTATAGTCCGGCTACCCGAACACCCCCTAATCCAGGACTCCCTCACTCACCATCACGCGTCCAGAGATCGCCTACGCCGTCCAGCAAATCTGCTTGCACATGCATGACCCGCGCGAATGCCACCTCGCGCTTGTCAAGCGCGTGCTCCGGTACGTGAAGGGCACCTGCGCACTCGGGCTTCATCTTCGCGCCTCGACCATGCTCGACGTCCGTGTGTTCACCGACGCGGACTGAGCCGGCTGCCCCGACACCCGGCGCTCCACGTCGGGCTTCTGCATCTTCCTCGGCGATGCTCTCGTCTCCTGGCCCTCCAAGCGCCAGGCGACCGGATCGCGCTCCAGCGCCGAAGCTGAATACCGCGGGGTCGCCAACGCGGTCACTGAATGCATCTGGCTCCGCCAGCTCCTCGGCGAACTCTCCGCTCCGGTGACCAAGGCGACACTGGTGTACTGTTACAATGTGTCCGCAGTCTACCTGTCAGCCAATCCGGTGCATCATCGCCGCACTAAGCATGTGGAGCTGGACATCCATTTCGTGCGCGAGCGCGTCGCCCTCGGCCACTTCCGTGTTCTTCACATCCCCACGCGCCAACAACTCGCCGACATCATGACCAAAGGCCTGCCATCGGATGTTTTCTCTGAGTTCCGTCCAGTCTTTTAGACACTAGGTGTAGCGTGTGTGTATATGATCGTGGCGCACGATCCCAGGTAGTGGATCACCACATGATCTCCCTGGCTGGCCCTGTAATCTGTACATAAGACCCAGCCGAGAGCTTAATAAAAGTGTGGTGAATCATTCCTCCTAATCCTTCTCTCCTACAGGAGGGAGTAACAGATCGACAAAGTTTTGTGTCATACTGCTTTGATAATTGCAGTGATTATGGTGAACTTCTTGAGGATGTCTATGTTCCAGTTGTCTGAAATCATTAATGAAAAATCCTGTTACCTTTTGTTAGCTTTTTGGATTTGCATGGAACGCCATGGTTTTTGTCAAATCTTGTTTCAGAAAAAAGATTGGAAATTAATCAATGGACATAAATACTCTATGGGTGGAAGCAAGCGTTATAAAAAGTACTCTATGGGTGGAAGCCAGCGTTATAAAAATCCTGTTACCTTCCTTTTAAGTATTTAGGTCTTCCCCTGCATTATAAAAAGCTTTGTAATGCTGACCGGAAGCCAGCGGAAGAAAAAGTAGAGAAAGGAGTTGCAGCGTGGCAGGGGGCTCTTTTATCTATGGGTGGTAGGCTTATCCGTACTGAAACTTGCTTGAGTAACGTCATTAGTCATTTACTTAACTTTTTCCGTCTACCAAAGGGAGTAGGCAAAAGAATCGACTTCTTTCGAGCTCGGGTGCTTTGGCAAGAGAAAGAGGGGGTTAGGAAGTTTCATTTAGTTAACTGGCTTGATGTCTGTCAACCTAGAGACCAAGGGGGGTTGGGTGTTACTAATCTGGATATCAAGAATATTAGTATTTTGTGTAAATGTCTCTGGAGACTTGAGAATGAAGATGGAGATTGGCAGGAGATGATTAGAGCAAAGTATTTGAAGAGGAAAACTTTGTCTCAATGTGAGTCATCTCCTGCCAACTCTCATTTCTGGAATGGTATCATGAGTGTTAAAGATATCTTTTACAAATGCTGTCAGAGAATTGTTGGAGATGGGTGTAAAACTAGTTTTTGGGAAGATGCTTGGATCCACAACAAGCCTCTCTGTCAACTTTTTCCTCGCTTGTAGAAACTTACTTTCCATCAAAACATTACAGTTGCTAAAGCATTTGAACAAGATTTTAACTGCATTAGATTTAGGAGATGTTTATATGGGGAGACATTGGATATGTGGAATAAACTTCTAGATATGTGCGGTCAGGTTGTTCTGAGTGAGGAACCTGACAAAGTCAAATGGCTTTTGACCAGCTCTGGCCAGTTCTCTGTTAAATCTCTTTATCAATATATTATTGCTAGGAGAGTAGTGTTCCCTTTTAAATTTCTGTGGAAACTGAAGGTACCTTTGAAAATTAAGGCTTTTATTTGGTTAGTTATCAAAGGGAGGATCCTGACCAAGGACAATTTGTGTAAAAAAGGCTGGAAAGGCACCAACAAATGTGAATTTTGTGATGCCAATGAACGTATTGACCATCTGTTTTTCACTTGCTCTTTTGCTCGGTTTCTTTGGAATGTAGTTGGGAGTGCTTTGGGAAATCCCTAAACACCCCTGTCATTCTTTGACTTTTGCCAGAATTGGCTTCCTAAATATACTGGGAAAGATAGAGTGGTTATAGATATTGATACGGCTGCTTTATTATGGTCGATCTGGAAAACAAGAAATAAATCTTGCTTTCAAAGTTCTTTATCTAAAGATCCTACTGATATTATCTTTTCCTTATGTTCTGTGTTGGATTCGTGGGGTGTGCTACAGAAAAGAGGAGTGCAAAAAACTCTTAAGGAAGTGACCAAAAGGTTGGCCCAGATAGCGAGGGACGTCTTCAAGCGTGCTTACAGTTGGGGGCCTGCTGTACGGAGGCTCTGTTGATCAAGTGGTGATAGATGTAGCATTTGCGATGATCTCTCTTGTTCTTTTGCTATAACACCATGTAGGTGCAGAGTTTGGTATCTCAGGTTGTAGTGAGTTATTTCACATGATGCAAAAATGAAGCTTTTTGTTGATGAGCTTCAAGATGTTGATGAGCTTCAAGATGTTGTAGCATCCTGTAGGTGCAGTTGAAGTGCCTCAAGATGTAGGAGTAGTTTTTTTTCATGATGCATATGTTAGGCATCGAAAAAAGTTTAAGTCTGTATGAAACTTGATTCGTATGCTGTGACTCCATTTTCGTAATGAAAATGGGGGCCGCGTGGCCCTTCTGATGGAAAAAAAAATACTCTATATATGATGATGAAGCATTATTCCTATTATTCCAAATGGAAGTAGAATTGACGTTGCAACATTAATACTGTATTTTTTTTCTGGCAGAAAAAAGCATGTCATGAATCAGTCCAGTCTGTATGGTGATAGCAAGGCAATGCTGAGATTCATCAGCATCTGTAGTTCATCGCCTTCCTTGACCAGCGCCTCCGCCCCCGGTATATGAAGAAGAGCAAGCCCGCGGTAGCCCCAGGCCTCGTTCGCCTCGTCCACACATTCAGGCAGCTCGAAGTTTAGGGGCCCGTCGTTGTCTTCGTCCTCGCTTCTCCTGTCACCCTGGTAGTCCCTCATCAAGGCGTCGCAGAAGTTGAGGATGCCCGCGGTGGCCGTGTAGTCCAGCTCGCAGGTTCTGAGATGGCGTGCTGTCGTCGACGTGCTGTTCTTGGTGCTGTGCAGCATCTTCTTGACGTTGCCACCGGCGGTGACAACACGCTCCTTGAGGATGTCGACGGGTATGAGCGCCAAGTCGCGACGGTCCTTGGCGTCGGCGCTCCGGTTGTCGGAGAGGAGGGTCGAGATGCAAAATTCCGCGGTCACGTAGTTGTAACCTTCGTTGTAGCTCTTGGACCAGTTCGCGGCATTCTTGCACGCTTCCAGCATGAAGTCAGTAGGCTTGGGCTTCTTGCCACCGACATCGCCGCTGCTCTGAGCGGCCATGGCCGAGGAAAGAAGAATGATGACCATGGCAGAGAAGACGGTGGTGGTCATATGTGATGTTGCCATTGCCGCAAGGCCTGCGAGAAGCCTTGAATTGGCTGGGTGTGGTGGGGATAAGTGGATAGAGACCGATGCCTAAGGCAGAAATGGTTGGATGGTTGGATGGATTGAGGTGATATATGCATAGGTATTTATACAAACCAGGTATAGTGGGGGTTCGTGAATGCAAGTATCCAGTTTGGCAGTGGATATCCAAAGGATTAGTGTATATTTAGTGCAGAGATATGTAGATATTTTGATGCTCACTTTGGATCTCCTGATATTAGTGCTAGTTGTATGCTAATGCAACACAGCTTGATAAGGATTTCAAAATGATCAGTGTTGGTCTTATGCTTTTGCTTGCGCGGATGTGTTGGTGATTCATAAATGCAGTATACAGTTTGAACATAGGTATCAGAATGACTATTGTTTAGGTATGCACAAATATGTTGGTTCTCATTTTGGATATCCTCGTATTAATGCCTTTTCTATTCACAGATATGATAGGTGCTCATTTTCATGGCGTATCTCCATGTATTAATACAGACTGAACTTCCATAGATTTATTGAAGCAACACCTCTTCATCTTGGACACCTAAGATACTAATCAATGCGTCAGGGGAAACTATCACCTTTTCATCTTGATAAAAACAATTTTCTTCCAGATCTCAACTGCAAGAAGTTGCCATTTTGGTTTAAGATCGGCTGAGAAACATTGTTGTTCATTCTTCAGTGTTTGTTTGTCATTTGATTTGTACTTCCTCCGTCTGGAATTGGTTGTCGCTTAAATGGATGTATCTAGCATTGAGTATAAGATTGAAGATTGATTTAGACACACTGTTGTTATCTCTTCAATATTTGTTGATTAGCTCTTGTTCTCGTTTCATGGGAAAAACAGTAACCGAGGAGTATTTGTAACATGGATCTGCCCAAGTCTGACTCCAGAAAATAGAAAAAGCCCGACTCCAAAATCCCTGCAAAAATAAAAAGTCTGCCTCCTGAAATGTACTGCATGGATTTCACAGGAAACACTTGGTAACAAATTGTAAAAGAACTGCCTGCAAACCAAAGAGGTAGTCAAGGATTTGGCATTTCAGGGGACTAGAATGAACTTTTCGCTGGACCAGAATTCCCATGTACACCATCAAATCTGAGATGCCAAAGCACAAAGATACAGACTTGCCACAACAACCAACCAACGGTTACGACTTACATCAGCAGACGATTCCCCAGATGACAGTAAGGTGGGCAAACACTGGCAGAATTCAATTCAAACATGCCGGAACGGATCAAACTATATGGTCGGGCGCTCTTTATTTATCTCACAGGCGTCTCCGGATCCTCCAGGCAGGGAGGGCAATATGCCTCCTATATATATGGTATCTCCACTATGCGGTTCCATTGAACTATCACCTGACTGGACTCCTCGTCCATGGCGACTGATGCCTCAAGACATCTATGCCGCCTCGCGCACCAGAGGTCAACCGTCTTTGCCCGATGACTGGTACACGGCGTCCATGATGCCATGGATCGTCGACAGGCTCAGGCCGGGGAACCTGTGAGGAGCATCGGGGCGGATCTCGATCTTGACGAACGGCCATTTCATTATGGAAGCTGCGCTGCGCTCCTCGGGGCCGTCTCCAACCGCGCAGAAGCGGACGTTCGGGCCGCCATGGCGTTCCTTGATCCACTTGAAGCACTGCAGCTTCCCCGATTCCCACGAGCTGTAAACTGCTCATGCAAGGAGACAATTTGTTGCCATTAGTATATTTCAGGTAACAGATTCACAGCTTGCAATATGCAACACAGATGAAGCGGTCGAAAACAGTTCTGACAACATTAGAGACGAACCATTATCTGATGAGACCACATCGTCCAGGCGATACAGCAAACATTTGGCTATGCTCGGAACCAGGGACCCTGAAGTAACTATGCAATTGATACTTGAAGATTTGACAACAGGCTCAGCTGTTGATTTACCCAGCGCTTCTTCCAGCAACTTATGAGCTGCATAGCAGGGGAACGGTATTGAGTATTCAAGCATACAAAATTGAATCAATAGTAAGCTTAGATTGTACATGTAATTCAGTTTTTTTAGAGTAGGCAAACAATTTCAGTGCAGAGAAAGGTTATTAAAGTTAACAAGAATGCTATCAAAGGATAACATCACTTGAACATATTTCCCAACCAACGGTACATACGGAAACCCAAAAACAAAATTCTAGATTGTAACATATTATTCATTACGTAATGTATTCTCTTGGTGGTAAACATGTATAGCATGATCATAGCATAATCTAGTGCGCCAAGAAACTGAAAGCACCCTCTTCTTTTCCACTTACTGAAAGTAGAAAATTCAGCAGTCTCTTGATTTGATATTACAGTTATTATCTTGGATTACATAATTTGCATTAAGCAGCGCTATTAGGCACTAGCCGACTTTTGGAAATAATACTTATAGCCACAATGGATGTCCACAACCTTTTTTGGCCAACCACAAACAAAATATCAGAAGTATCTCTTGATTGAATATTGATACTTTCTCATTAGCAAAAGAAGTTCCCCCAAACTAGTATGAATCAGAATACCTGAAGAAAGCCAGCCATCAGTATATTTGTCTGTTGAACTATACAAATCACTCCAGACTTTGAACATGCGGTGGTCCAGAATTTTTTGCAAACCCTGAAGAAACACCAACGCAGCTGAGCTTAGTAGTTCAAACATGACACAAACAGAAATAGTAGAATGCAGAAATTAATGACTGCAGCAATAATAAGTCCAAAAGTTGCAACTAAACAGAAGCTGAAGAGCATTCAATTACCAAATGATGGCAGGGAAGTGTTTATTCAGTTACGATGCTCTGAAAATACCCAGTACAGAACTTACGAGACCTCATATTTACTTACCATTTCTAAACCAAGTTTTTTGCTAAGATCTAAACCTCTGTACAAAAGTGCTTGCAATGAAACACAAAACTGCTGGTGAATCACTGCAGAAGGGGCATCTTACCATTGTTCTGGTGTCCACTTAATCTCATATACCTACTGCAGTTCAGCTGCCTGATCCTAATTTACAGAACACAGACACTTTCTTGACATTGCCCATCACCTTGATGCAAGACCACCCCCACCCTCACGCAAAGCCAAAAAAGGAAAAAAAAAACTATGGTAACTATTTAAATACGGTCAGTGCTTAATATAAAGCTCTTGCAGAAATAACCAGATGTTTATTAGACTACCACGCAGTCTGGAAGCTCATAAGGAAAAAAATCTTGACATCTCTAAACAAAACTGGATGTCTTGTGTTACAAGATCAGGATATGCACGTCGAAGGAGTTGTACGAACAAAAAGTTTGCACACTGAATTGCCTAACATAGCACTACCACTTTCTACACACCGTCGAAAATTAAGGCCAAGTACAAACATCACAAGGATTAGGCCTGAGCACTATCAACCAAATACCACAAAAGAAGATGTTGCTACAGAAAACAGAGACTGCTACTATATGAATTCACTCATCATGTTATATGAGTTGTTCAGTCATTTTCATGAAACGGAATGAAATATTATAGTTTTTACAAGAGTAATATGGACATTGGATGTCAGCATATGTAGAAGGTCACTTCTAAATGCAACAACACTGCTTAATCATTTAACAAAAGTTGAAGGAAATAGAGTGAGATAAATTAATTATTGTGACACCTTTGCATACTTGTCTCCAATAGCACGATGCCTGTAGGCAAGCTTCCTTTTATTCACATCATCAAAAGGAGAACTAAAGCAGTCGGCCTCAAAATCATATTTTGTCAAGTCTTTCCCATCATCATACTCATGTAAACAACTGAGATAGGGTTGATTGTAGTTCTCAATCTGCATACGTGAGAGAACAAGACTATCAGTAGATAGCAATGACATATAACATGGACACACATTGTAAAATGTGCAGCCAGATGGCCTATCCATATGCACAATGACGTGCATAGAGAAACACATTGCTCTAGTAAGCTGTCAGCAGACAAGATTTGAGGTGTCGACTGACCTCCTCATAGAAGAAGTGCTCATCGCAGAGTTCAAGAATGATGTTCTCCCAGCGCTTGCCTATTTCAGTACCTTTTTCATGGTCCTTGAGGCCCTCAAAATGCCCGGCAAATGACCCATCTAGCAGGGACTTGAGCAGAATAAGTGTTTCATCCAAGTCCCACACGTACACGTTGATAGGCTGATCTGCCGCAGCATCACCAGTCGAAGCTTGGCTATTAGCTGAGGCGGGGTCAACCTCCTCCATTCGGCACCTGTCGACAAACACAGATCACGTCACGCTAGAATCCACGATTGTACGGATGAGCTAAAATCAAGCAACGCCGTCAGTCGAAGGGCGCCGCTAGTTACAAAATATCATTCTTATGTTAACATGCACGCTTGCGCTAGACGGCAAGACGGAAGGCCGCGCCCAATCCTGAAGCTCGATGCTATCATATACTAGACTAACTACATATGCCCCCTTCCATTTGAATGAAAAAAGAGGGCCTGTCCGAGAGGAAATAAAGAAAAGACAGAGCCGAGCTGTTTCAAGAATTCATTCCCCTTGTACAACCCCTGTTGTGTGTTGGGAATCATCGCCCCCTTTTCCCCGGAGCAAGGTGCTGCCATCTTCATCAGATCAAGAAGGATCCCTCTTATCCTAGACCTACGGCACAAGGCATTCAGTTGAACTGAACCCAAGTAAAGTATCCTCTGGAGACTGGAATCAGCTGGCAATTGGTGCTTCCACAGGCCGGGCCGCAACGAATTGGATGGATTTGATTGGGGTGGGCTGGACTGGATTGGAGTACCCTTCCACCCCATAGAGATCTATTTCGGAGTAGATCGCCGAGGGCGAGCAAAGAGAGCACCAGAGCTAGACTGATCTCCCGCGATAACCCAATCCAGGCCAGCAGGTTAGGGTTCGCCACCAGCGCAGCGAGATAAAATCAATCCGGAACCCGGGCGGATCTGAACTCCAAGCCGGCGAACTAGAGAGGGGGGGAGGAGGGCAGCCAAGAAATCTCCGTGCTCGGCATGTGGCTGTACCTGGCGGAAGATTCGGCGAGGACCAGGCAGGCGTAGCGGGGCGCACGGTCCCGGAGGATCCTACCACGGAGGAGGACGGCGGCGGAGGCGGTGGCGCCGGAGATGCGAAGCCGGCGGCGGCGGGAGATGGAGCTCTGACGAGTAGGGAGTAGTATGTTTTGTTGTTGCTCTGCTCTGCCCTGCTCTCTATAACTATAAGAGACAGGGACGGAGATATGGGGAAGAAGAAGTAACGTGGCTTCATCTCATCCGTTGAAAATGATCAAGGCTTTTCGTTTGGCCTCGTGACCTTGCAAAAAGGAATTTGTCATATCTGCGTGCATGATTTTATCTTTCTTTTTCTTCCATCAAAATATACTTTTGAGGCGACCTTTTATTAGCTCGATCACCGCCCATGATTATTTTTCTAGTAATGTGTGATCGACATCGTAGTTGTTTTGGGGGCTCATGGGCAATTCTTGTGTCATCGCAAGGCCAATCTAGACGTTCGTATCTCCCGTTTTGTCACTGCGTGGTCGTGGCTCTTTAGATGCTCACCGCCAAGCAACCTCTCTAGTGACCGCCTCAGTGCGTCTGTGTGTGGCTGACTGTTCTTGTGGAGCCAATCTAGCGTTTACGCCTAGAAGAGAACACCAAAACTATCAGTATGGCGTCACGCGATCGTGAACTCTTATATGATCGCATGATTGGCATTGTCGCACCAACTCTTATAAGTGAGCAATACAAGATGTTTTACCCGCAAAAAAAAAAAATCAACGAGTTCGCGTGACCCCTCGTTGTCGTCTTTCCTTCCTCTTCGTGGTGGCCACATAGACCACGGGGATCCTTTCGCAGAACACAATATCACAGATGGATAGAATGCAAAGAGGTCAGAGTATTTGGTACCAAGAGGTTGGAGGGTCATATAAAGGTACGAGCAGTTATGCTGATGAATATCATCAGGTGACGGTGACAATCACCTTGGTCAGAGGGGCCTAGTCGACAATCAAGTGGGAGAAGTGGATTCTTTTTGCCATTTTTATGCTTGGTTTTCGAGAGAAAACTTATGTAATAAAATTTAACTATCAAAATCTACTTCTTTAATGCATAGTCTGCAGCGGGAGCAAAAACTATACCATGCCATCCACATTGATTAAATTTATGGTCAAACCTAAATCTGAGAAAGTGCGGGTGCACTACATTATCGAAAGGAGGGAGCATCAACTAAGTGAGTCAATCGCGACATGGCATGCATGGTGAGCTTCCTAAATTTGGTAAAAAGAATGGTGAGTCACTCGCCTGATACAACAAATCGGACAGTTTTGTCTACAAATGCTTTGAGTGACATGTAAGTTTTGTACACAGGACGATGAAGCTATTGGACAAACAGGGCACGTGGCAGGCCAGATAGGCCTATAACTTTTTGCAGCGCCTGTCGATGTCACGATGCAGACGTGACGTGTCACTTGCCCTGCTCGATCAGGTGCTTGAATCGGAGCCACGTCAGTCGACACGCTCAGCCACGCGTGATTGCACGCTTCCCTGCTACCTATGCTACACTAGACTAGACTAGAAAGCCATTTGCTTAAATCACTTTATGACTACGTCGTGATGATTTTCAGTTTCAGGTGACAGTGGCTTATCATCAAGCAATTGTCAATATGCCCATCTCAAAACCCTTTTGAGACAACTTTCTCTTGCAAGTTGCATTTGATTCTCGCTTTCTCGAGTAATATTATATATACGTCGACTAGAGCCAAATTGTAGGCGCAATATTAGAGTCTAAAACAAGGTGTGTTTGGAAAAGTAGATATGACGGAGAAGTATCAGCCGGCTCCGGTATGGGAGCGATGACATTGATGGGTCGACGGTTTGTTATGGTGACGGCAATGGTCGTTCGGTGATCCATGGACCTCGATGTAAATTTTATTATGTTTGAGATCTTTTATACTTCTAATGAATCTTAATAATAGATCTAATTTTTTTTAAGATACATTAGTAGAAAACAGGGCTTTGGTTCGGGCAGGGAAGCTCATTACTCCCAGTTCAGTCACGAATCGGGATCCATGGGGACATTCGTCCCGGTTCTTTAGCCCAGGGGGCCCGGCCGGGGCCTCGTGGGCATTGGTCCCGGTTCGTATGGACCCATTTGTCCTGGTTCTAGGCACGAACCGGGACCAATGGGCCTCGCTCCTGGCCCATAAACATTGGTTCCGGTTCTTGGCTCGAACCGAGACAGAAAGCTGGTCTTTAGTCCCTGTTCCAGCCACAAACCGGGACTTGAGTTCGACCACGCCATCGCGGCCCCGTGGTCATGCCAGCACACAAGCCGGCATAAAAAAAAGGAAGGCGCTCGCGGCCACGAGATCACTCGTCGGTGAACTTGAGCATGTCGTCCTGCATCTTCTTGAAGCACGGCCTCTTCCTTGGCGACACGATGTTGATATCCACCTTCATGATCTCCACCCCGGTCATCATGCTCGTGAGAGCCACTTCTTTCGCCTTGGTCTTGGCGTTGGCGGCCTCGATCTCTAGCATCTTGGCTTGCTTCTCCGCCTCCATCTCAAGCATCTTGGCTTGCTTCTCCGCGTCCATCTCAAGCCTCCTCCTTTGAATCTCCATGAAGGCGTTCATTTGCTCTTCTTTGAAACGCCGGCGCTCCTCCTCCCTTGAGTCCTTCTTGTTCATCATGCCCTCCACACTTGCGATCAAGGCGTTCGATGCCTCATCCCTCTTGTCCTCCTTCTTGGAGTTGGTCTTCCTCCACGGCCGTGCCGGCTCGCCCCCAACCTCCTCCACGGCTTGCTTCCCCCACGCGACTTGAGGGCGACATATTGCGCCTTGAACTTCTCCTCATCTTTGATGACCCTAAAGCAATGGGAGAGGTTGAAACACTTGCCATTGTGTTGGACCTTGAATGCCTCCAAAGCTTGAAATGCCTACAAATATTTTCATGCAAGCATATTGGCAAATGGTAGGCAAATGAACATGCAAGCATAAACTTGATGACAGAAAAGAGGGCGGCTTGCTAGCATACCATGTCTTACATGCCGATGCCGCTCACAGGGCGGGCCTTGACACTCTCAAGAGTGGCACAAAACTTGTTGCACTCTTGTTGGATCACCCTTCATCGCTTCGAAATGGACACCCACCCGCGTGTGCTCACAATTTGGTAAGGCGGAAACTTCTTGCGCTCATGAAACTCTCGGTGGACACGAATCCAAAAAGTTGAATGCTTTTGTTCGCCGCTGGTCTTGGGGTCTTGTCCAATGTCTCGCCAACACTCGCAAAGAAGCTTGTCCTCGGCTGCCGTGTATGCCTTCGTCCGCTTGCTCTTGCGCTTCGGCTTTGGCCCGCCGGCTTGGTTGGCGAGCTCGTCCTCGAACAAAGGCTCCACTTCGATGTCGCACTCGTCCTGTTCCTCTTGCCCGTAGTCGTCCGGAAACTCGTGGTCAAGTGGGAAGCCGTCCAGGTCCATGTCGACCTGATCACGCATGAAGGCCGCCTGATCGGGATCATAGCCAGCGGTCGGTGTGAACACCTTGCGGCCGTCCTGGCTTTGTGTCTCGTCAGGACCGTAGCCAGCGGCCGGCACACCGCCCTCGAAGATGAGGTTCTGCATGTAGTCCTCGTCGCCGGCGGTCGGCAT
>NW_024116541.1:0-6005 GCF_003073215.2 Triticum urartu
GGGGGCCGGGGGGGGTAGGGCGCGCCCCCCACCCTCGTGGGCATGGTGTGCCCCCCTGGTGAAATTCTTGCTCTCAGTATTTTTTATATATTTGGAAAACATCTTCCGTGAAGTTTCAAGACTTTTGGAGCTGTGCAGAATAGGTCTCTAATATTTACTCATTTTCCAGCCCAGAATCCCAGCCGCCGGCATTCTCCCTCTTTATGCAAACCTGATAAAATAAGAGAGAATAGGCATAAGTATTGTGACATAATGTGTAATAACAGCCCATAATGTAATAAATATCGATATAAAAACATGATGCAAAATGGACGTATCATCCGCCAAGCTTTTCGATCTCCATTGTACCCTTATCATTGCTACGTAGGTATATTTGCGCCGCGAGACTCCTCCCCTAAGACCAAGATGATGACGCAATGGAAGACCAACGCGTCCCGAGGCTGCGGGAAGAGCTCTATCCAAGCAACCCATGACGCCGAGCGAAAGCGGATGAGGGGTGACACCACCGGGGAGCCGCCGCCTAAGAAGAAGGACATCAAGACTACCGGGAAGTGCTTCCCTTCAGTTACCTCGGAAGCGGAGGTCAGTAAGCTGAAGGGGAAGGGGTAATTTTTAGCGAACTTGGTATACCAAATGCCCGTGAAGGGAGAGGTCGCTACGGCGCCGACTGCCGACGAGCGTGTGCTCCACCAAGACTTTTTTGGCCATGGGCTTGGTTTCCCGTGCACAACTTTGTGCGGGACTATTACTTTTCTTCAGTTGTCAGCTTCATCACTTGACACCGACCAGAATCCTTCATATCGCCAATTTCATTACATTCTGCGTGTGCTACCTCGGGATGGCTCCCCACTTTGAGTTGTTCCGCCATTTCTTCTGCATCCGGGTGTAGACAATGGCGAGGCCATCAGCGACTTCGGAGGGATCAACCTTCAGTTGCGCGCCTTCTTCTACGTTCTTCCCCGTGTCATTCCGCAAGTCTATGTGGACATGGCACAAGAACTAGCATACGCCTCCGGCCTCAACAGTAGCTTGGCAACCTTCGTTTCAGGAGCTTTGAGGCGACTTTGCTCCTAGGATTCTCTCGACGCCCTTTCCAAGGACGCCCAACTGCTTGTTGATGTCACAACGCTCATGAGGAACACCGGCTTTGAAGGGATCCATATCCTGAGGACCTTGGTACAACGCCGCTTCCTTGGATCTTCGTTCTAGCGCCGAATCACGCAAGTTGTTTGTTCCTTCAAGCGGACGACGTGGCGATGAAAGTGACTATTCGTTGTGGGGATTTTGTCCTTCATCGATGTACCATCATTTCCTCGTGCAACGGTATGAGACTCGTAAGGCGGTGTGTAAGAGGTGTTTACCTGGAGGCTTGTGAGATGGCATTGGCGGTGTCCCTCGTGATGATGGCATAGGCGAATCGTCATTCTTCGCGGAATCAGGCGCCAATCTCGGCAATGACTTGTTCTCCTGGGAGTCCCTTCTAGCCAAGCACGACAACTTCCCGTCCGCGTGGATGGCTGGCTCGGAAGACAAAGCATATGAGCGATGGTGGCGCAGCGCACCAGCAAGTTTCGGATGTCGAGGTCATGAGGCTGTGTATATCTATGGTCGCAAAAAAATAAAGAGAATAAGCCGTGCGTTTTTTTAGCAATATACGAAGTCCTGAGCTGTTTAAAGCAAAGCAAAATGTCGATGGCGGCAATTGAACTCAAAATTCCCGCCATGGAGAAAGCCCAGTTGACAAAAACACATGCGCGCGTGGGGCGAAACCAGGCTCCTCCCCGCCCACCTTTCCACCACGTCATCGATCCGTGCCGAGACGCATCTGGGTCGTCCATCGCGCACAGCGGCGAACGGCTGAGATCAAACCCAATCACTTGACGCCCACCGATCCGTGGCACGCACCGCTCCACCAATCAGAGCCCACCTTCCTCCTCCTATAAATCCTCCGCGCCCTCGCCGCCGATTCCTCACCAGCCCTCCCACCTACCCAGCCAAAACATCACCGCACATCTTCCCGGCGAAGCAGCAGCAACCAGCGGCATCCATGGCCCCCAAGGCGGAGAAGAAGCCGGTGGCGGAGAAGGCCGAGAAGACGACGGCGGCGAAGAACACCAAGGCCGAGAAGCGGCCGCCGGCGTCCAAGGAGGGCGGCGAGAAGAAGGGGAAGAAGAAGGCCAAGAAGAGCGTGGAGACGTACAAGATCTACATCTTCAAGGTGCTGAAGCAGGTGCACCCGGACATCGGCATCTCCTCCAAGGCCATGTCCATCATGAACTCCTTCATCAACGACATCTTCGAAAAGCTCGCCGGCGAGTCGGCCAAGCTTGCGAGGTACAACAAGAAGCCCACCATCACGTCACGGGAGATCCAGACCTCCGTCCGCCTCGTCCTCCCCGGCGAGCTCGCCAAGCACGCCGTCTCCGAGGGCACCAAGGCCGTCACCAAGTTCACCTCCACTTAGATAGCCTGCTCCTGTGTCTTCTCTGAATGTGTTGATTTCTCCTGGCTGTTGGTGAATCCATTGTTCGCTGTAGTTAGATGTTCAGAGTACACCATCTTGTAATTTGCGAGGACACAAATGTTTCAGGGTCCGGCGGAAATAGTACTGGTGTTGCTTTGATCTGTTCCATGCCTGCCTGTCATGCTGAATCCTTGACATGTCTCCTATTCTACTGATTTGTGAGTCCATGGTCGTTTCTAAATGGCCGCAGACCTGAACTTTGCAAATGTCTGCAGAGTGTTGGCGCGGGGGGTGAAATGGCTGCTGCTCGATGAAAGAGCATCACGTCGACGACGGCTGTGTCCAGCTTGTGATTATAGTATCTGCTGAGAACGATTCTACCCGGAAAAAAAGAGAGAACAAAGTTATTCCTTAGTGAAAATGCCATGCTCTACTGTGGTGACATTTTCAGGAAATCCACGACGAAGAGTTCAATTGTCCACACGAATTAGGATGGAAAAACGGTCGTCGTTTCAATCGAGCACAAGTGTCTCATTTTACTGTTGTTGCAGCACAAGTGTCTCATTTTACTGTTGTTGCAGCACAAGTGTCTGCTGTTTAGTCTACAGGCCAGCAATTTTGCACTGCAATATAGCTCATGACACACGCCGTTTTCAGCACTTATCTGGTGCGATATTGCTGCGCAGCACTCGAGACGTTCTTTTGCTGAACCATCGCTGCATAGTACATGACGGCGGCTAAGCAACACAGCGACTACGCTGCTTCAGACAGCAATGCATCTTTCCACGACCCCGAAAGATTGCTTGCATTTTACAGTCAGAATCGATGAGCACTGTCGCCGGTTCATGAGCGCCCTCGTGTTGTTAAATTTCTCTTTGTTCCATTGCAATTCTATTTGCAGTCAGGGATTTTTTGTAATGGAACTTCATCAGAGGCCGGGGGTTATTCTGTCTCTTTTTTTTTAAAGAAATCAGCGGGCATGGTACTAAAAATAGAGAATGATCCGATTTATAAGGAAAACTTGGAAAAACTACACCATAAACAAGAAAAAAAAGGAAACACGCAATAGCTATGACGACCCAAACCGACCACTACCTCACCCAAACCGACCACCACCAGCTAACACGAGCAGTACCTGGAGTGACCAAGAGCAAGATCTTTGGAGACGGCTTCAGGAAGTAAAACAACACTGATGGGCGTCACCAGGTTTTGAAATTGATGTGAAATTTTTAACTGAAATTGACATGTGTTACTGGAATGGATATGCTTTTGTCTACTAAGAAAAATAATTCTTTCCAAAATATATGGTATTGGTATATTTTTTTGGTACTAAAATGGTTATCTGCGGTACCAAAATCGTGTTTTGTCATACTGAAAATTGATATTACTTACACCCTCTGTTCATTTTTATAAGACGTTTCAGACAGCAGGCATTGAACTGTCTGAAATGACTACCACGTCTTGTAAAAGTGAACAGAGGGAGTATCAAAAATTAATTTTGTTATTGAATATTGATATTGTGATGGATTCGACACTAATATTTGATATCGATATGAATCTGTTACTTCCTCTGATCCAAAATAATGGTCGCAAGTTTAGTACTAAAGTTGTACTAAACCCATGACTCTTATTTTGGATCGGAGGGAGTATTTGTTACTGAATACTTGCCACTTGATTAGGAAACATGTAATCTTTTTATGGAAATTGGTGTGTGTTATTGAAATGGATATTATTTTGTCAACTGAAATGAAATCATTCTTTTTTAGAATATTCTGATTTGTGGCATTGAAATCGCCGAATTTGTGTTTCATGGTACTGAAATATGAACTGTGGTATTGAAACTGTGATATTACTATCGAGAAAATATTTGTTCTTTATAGTTTGTGATGTTGAAATTTGTGGTCTATTGTACTGAAACACATTATCTGAAACTAAAACACACATGGTTATTTTTTGCATGTGGTATTAGAAATAAAAATGAAAAATGTTGGTGCTAAAATTAAATTTTGGAGCAAGTGGATTGTTGTGACACAAGAAACAGTCCCCCCAGACCTTCTACATTGGGACACAAGGATCAAGGCCCCAAGAGATAACACAAAGGGATAGTGTTCGGGGCTCCCTCGAGCACAAGATCTCATCCATCTTGGGTAGGGCAATCACGCATTGCCCTCGAGCACGCCTGAGCCCCTGGGCTCTATGACTTCTATAATCCCTAAGACAATTCGAGTAGCCAAGGGGAGTGCTCTGGTCCGCGTCGAGAACCTTCAACTCACAAAGGCTTCAACTCTAGTTTGGTGGGCCCTCCAAGGGGTCTATCAACCAAAAAGGCATTTAATGCACAACCTGTGGAGCCCTTCTGTTCGTGGGTCGATGAGCGCATTTAATACAACGTTGGTAAACCTAGAGCGGCCTACACTCTATAGGGGTTGACGGTGATGATATAACAAGTCATGTTATATCTCCTCAAGACAGTAAGACATGTTGCATGTGAAGGTGTGACACGGGCGTCTGAGCAAATATAATAAGCTCATGTAAGCAGGTTATAAGAGTTAAAATATTATGTTTCTGCTGACATGGAGGGAAGAGAAAAGAAAAGAGAAAAGGAGCCAAGTACATAATAAGAGCCGGCTGCATCACATGCTACCAGGCACTATGTGAGAATGGAACATAGGCCATGCACTAAAAAAGTAACACATCTTTACATCTAACTATTGTATATGTCGGCTATAACTTTGCCTATAGATGACATGACAACATCATATAGCCATCACCTAGTTGTACTATTAACCATGCTCTTAACCACCTTTTTGACTTTGGTCGTGCCAAAGGACGACACATCTACATCAAGTACCTGTCCCGACTGGTGGAGCACAATGAGTATTGAGTTTTTTTTAGAAAAGGAGGAGGACCCCCGGGCTCTGCATCTGGGCGATGCATACGGTCACTTTATTAATTATTCTCACAACACCTTATAAAGTCATATAACAGTAAGACTAAAGCCACCGTCTAAGCAACAACTGTCGCTACTTCTATCCAATTGATGAAGGGGCGCTCATAGTCTAGGCCTAATACCAAATAGACATCGCAGTCAAACCTAAACATCTAAGACATGAGGTCCCAACTAGGACGCCTGCCGGGTATGGGGCACCTACCAGTCCGGCGCACTCCTCAATCAGGACGCCTGCCGGGTATGAGGCCGCCGCAGCCACCTGCCACCAATGCATCTTCAGTGCTGTACTGTTGCACCACCTTGCCCGGCCTCTCTGCCATCGACGCCACCACGACGCCAGATAACGTCACCCTCCTGCGTGAGTCCCTCGCCACACATCGGCGCCGAGTCTCCACTGCGCCACGCCGCCGAGAAACGCCACTATTAATGTGCGGGATGAAACACCGCTCCACCAATTATTCCGTCCACTGGTCCCTCGAGTCTGTGTACACCTCCAAGAATAACGCCACAAGAGGGAAACGACACAATAATGCCGCCGTCATCCGATCTACTGATATAGGGTTTCCCCCGGAGGTAGCAGATAGTGGCCTG
>NW_024116542.1:0-18921 GCF_003073215.2 Triticum urartu
ATGATTATACCTTAGCGGAGGTGCTTGCACCACCGAACAACGACAGCACCACCGCCGCCCCCTCGACGACCGGAGGTTCAACTCCAGTCACCCCCAAGCCGCACCTCCTCCTCCACAGCTGCTGCATGCTCCCCCACAACTCCTGCTCCTCCTCATCAACACCTGCTGCCCAACCGCATCTCCTCCTCCCCACCATGGCTACTCCTCCCCAAACGCACAGAAAACTATCCCATAGCAAAAAAAAAACACCGTAGGCCGTTTGAGATTGATACGATCTACCGATTCAGTGGCTTAGATGTGAAAATGGGTGGAAAACGGAGGAAATCAGCTAGGGGTGGTGAGGTACAGAGAAGAAACGAGAGAGAGAAAGAAGAACAGAGGCGAGAGGAAGGAGACGCCGCGCGGTGCCTTATCCGACACTTTTCGGTCGATGCGTGGCCGAAAAGGTACTTCGGCCGCTGCCTGGCCGAAAAGGCCCACTTCGGTCGGCCCCAGGCCGAAGCTACTATTTTCGGCCCTACTTCCACCGACACCCGGTTTTCGGCCCAGCTAGGCGTATCTTCGGTCAACCGCGGGCCGAAAAGCCCATTCCGGCCAAGCTGCGACCGAAAAGTGCCACTTCGGCCAACACCTGGCCGACGGGCTACTAGTTTTGGTTTTTTTGCATTACGTGCTATAGTTCTCGTCTCGGAAATGCTATATAATATATCATAGTTTTGAAAAAATCTATTTTTTCAGACTGAGCACGACATGGTTTGGAACTGTTAAGGCAAGGTTTTTACCTCCGCAAGCGGCCGTAATACAGGGCTAGACAGACACGATTTTTAGCAATTTTGCACTGCAATATACTTCCTCCGTTCCAAATTACTCGTCGTGGTTTTAGTTCAAGGAGTAGCTCAGGACGCGGCCCGGTTTTCAGTACTTCTCCAGTGCAATATAGCTGCTCTTGTACAAGTCATCTGTACCCTATGCACTGTAACTTCACATGTTCAAGCTACAGCTCACTTCAAGCCGTCAAACACATGTTCCAAGATGCAGCAACCATCGGTGCTAACCAACACAGCAACTACGCTGCTTCAGACAGCAATGTATTTTTCCACGATCCCGAAAGGTTGTTTGGCTGCTTGCAGTTGACCGTCAGAATCCACGAGCACTGCCGCTAGTTCAGGAATGTCTCGCGCTGTTGGATTTCTCTTTGTGTTCCAATCTGCCGAAGTAATTTATCAAATCGCTTGTATATGACCGCCCACATACAGATATCACGTCAGTTGAGTCAATATAGTGTATGTAGTTTTCCATATCATGTTTGACACGACTTCAAAACCTCAAATGTGTCTTATAAATATGAATTATGCTTTCATCTGTGTTTTGCCCCTTTGCAGATCATTCGTAAAATATGATCGTCATCAGGCCAAGTACGAACATAATCACTTGCGGATAGTCCAGGAAAAAACATGTCCCAAGTAGTTCACTTGTCATCAGGGTTGTAGTTGGTCTCTACATTAATAACGTAACATGTTATCTACTCCCTCCGTTTCTAAATACTTGTCTTTCTAGGCATTTCAACAAGTGACTACATACGGAGCAAAATGAGTGAATCTACACTTTAAAATATGTCTATATACATCCGTATGTAGTAGTCATTTGAAATGTCTAGAAAGACAAATATTTAGGAACGGAGCGAGTAGTATATAGAGGGGCAAGGGGCGCTCCAGGGGGGCCACCAAGACCTTAACACCTCTCGGCAGCGCCATGTCACTCTATATTCCCCTCAACTTCGTTGTGTTGGTCCATGAGTTACTGAGGTGTTCTACATTGGAATGTGTGGATACCTTGGAGGCATTATAATATTCAATGCCGGATCGGGCAGAACTTGGCGAGGAGAAGCTCTCGAGGCTGGGAGGTACAACCATACTGCGAGAATCAGATGACTTCATTAACGTGGTCAACATCTTCGTTGCGTTGATGGATCGTCGAGGGTATGATCTTGTTGCCTTTACCTCGATAATGATCTTGGTTGGTTTATGAGTGGTAAAAAAATGTGTATCACGTTCGCATGCATGGGTAACCATCTCATGTTATCATTTCTCTCTTTCTACACCCAACCTAACTTTCATTTGTGTGAGCAAAAGAAAAGGGCTCAAGGTTTGTGATTTCAGTAAGCTAATCTTGAATCCCCCTTCAACAGTCATCAACATGGCATGATATAACCACATCATCCTATCCTAGGGTTTTGAAGTTCTTACCACCCGTGAGGAGGAAATTCTCAGCTTCTTCATTGTCGAGGAAGGAACTGCGCCACTTTCATCGGTACCGTGTATTAAGGAGCCATAGTGGTGGTCTTTGAGGGATGCAACCGAACAAGGGACGAGTGGGTGAAATAGAGAGACCAGACCAAACCAACCACCACTTGTGAAAATCTATTTTCTTTCCCTTTTTATACTTCCTCCAGTCGGGTTTTTTCTGGACCATTTTTTGTATTTATATTTCTATCTTTTTCTGTTTCTGTTGTTTGAAACTGCACAGGAATTTCCAAATTCGTCGAACTTTTTTTCAAATTTTTGATGCGCCTTTTTCAAATTTGATTAACTTTTTTCAAATTTGATTAACTTTTTTCAAATTCATTGAATTTTGTTTTCCAAATTGATGAACTTCTGTCCAAATCCGGTTCAGTTTTTCTAATTTGATCAACTTTTTCCCAGAAATCGGTGATTTTATTTCAAAATTGATGAATTTTTTTTCAAAATCAATGAACTTTCTTATTGCAAGATCGATGCAATTTTTTCATATTTGTGTTTTTTTTAAATTGAAGATTTTTCTAATTTCATATTTTTTCAAAAATCCGATAACTTTTTTCCCTTCGTGATTATTTTCAAATTTCATGAACTTTTTCTCAAATTAGTGAACTTTTTCAACTTTATGAACTTTTTAAAATTCATGAATTTTTCTGAATACGTGAACTGTTTTATAATTTGTGATTTTTTTAATAAGGCAGCGTGTTTTTTGCATCTTCACGAAGTTTTTTTTGAAATATGTGAAATTTCTAAAATTGTTCATTTTTTTAGGAAAATCACGTATGAGCGGGCTATAAATATTCTTGAAGTATAAGCGTCACTTGTAACGTGATGCTCTAGTGGTTAGCCAGGCAGCTGCACGACCGAGCGCCGGTTGGGTTCCGCGGCGCTGACGGCGCTGAATAGGAGAGAATATCATATATGACGCGCGCCGCAACAAACTGTCACTAAAAAGCACATGGGAGAGTTTAGGAAGCCACTAGTTAACAAGTGCTTCTTTGGGAGCCTTGCAACGATCAGCGTCAGTTGGCGCTTTCAGCCATTCGCCACGTGTCGCGCTCTGGGTGCTCCTATGGATTTTATTTTTTATTTTTCAGCATGCGTTTTCGGCTATTTAAACGGGTTTTTTCGGAGTTTTTTGACGTTTTGGTTTTTCATCGGTCTTCCTTAGCTTCTCGACAAAAAAAATTCAAAAAAAAATTAGCGCGAAAAAACGCGTTTTTTTCCGCGAGAGGCACGGTTTTGCTTTCGCGATAGTCACGGCCATGCCTCTGGGAAACGAAAAAAAACGCGTTTTCTGTTTTTTTTCCTTTCCCGAGAGTCACGGCTTTGCTTTCGCGAGAGGCACGGTGGTGCTTTCGCGAGAGTCACGTCCGTGCCTCTGGAAAACGAAAAAAAAAACGCGTTTTCTTTTTTTTCCTTTCGCGAGAGTCACGGTTTTGCTTCCGCGAGAGACACGATTGTGCTTTCACGAGAGTCCCGGCCGTGTCTCTCAGAAACGGGAAAAAACGCATTTTTTCCTTTCGCGAGAGTCATGGTTTTGCTTCCGCGAGAGGCATGAGTGTGCTTTCGCGGGAGTCACGACCGTGCTTCCTTGGGAACAAAAAAACGTGTTTTTTTTCTTCCGCGAGAGGCATGGTTATGATTTCTTGAGAGGTACGGGCATGCCTCTTTCGGAGAGGGAAAAAGCCCGTGCTACCGATTCGGTTTTTTCGTCTGTTTTTTTCGTGAAAAAAAAGTTCGTTAAACCTATTAATATGGGATTTAATTTTGAAAATCTCGACGCTAGGAATCCAACGGTGAAAGCGGTTTGACATTTGCATGCACGGTTTGCGAGATAAAATATTTTGAATAAATGAATCTATGAAGAAATGGAAAACTCCCGGGCTGCGACAAATGGCGCGCTGCATGTACGTCACTTATCGCAACCTGGGAAATTGGAGTGATCTTTGCAACGACTCCTCAACTAGTGATTTCGGAGAGTTCGAGCGAACGATATGGGCCCGCCCATTTTCAGTAGCATTAACGTGCTACAGAATTCTGGTTTTGGGAACCTACTAGCAAGTTCCTGAACCTGGTTTTCAGGGTTTTTTCCGGTTTTTTCTTATTTCTTTCCTTCTTCCTTTTTCTTTATCAATTTTTTTGAGTGAAATACGCCGCTAGTCCACGAACTCAAACTGATCGGACACTTTAGGCCATCAACTTAGAAAGTGATCAGATTTAGTCCACAAACTTGTTTATTTGATCAAATAAGGCCAAAACTGATTAGAGAGGAGAAAAACCAGCCACTTGGCTGCCACATCAGCGGCTCTTAGACTGTTGGACTAACTATTTTTAGAGGGGCGTATTTGCAAACTTGTCGGGTTAAATGGCGTATAGAGTAAAAAAAACCTGCATTGCTGGGGACTCGAACCAACAACCAATCAGAGTTAGCAAGCAGCAGCTAACCATTGGGACACAATCTGACTTCTTTATTTTGTGACAGCCGACTCATTATATATTCATGTAGAACCAGGAGATTTCATGCAATCACCTTTTTGTTTCTTTTTCTGCGGGTGGATCCCATGCAATCACATGATTTCCTTCTGGTGTTGGTCGGTAGATTTCCTTATATTTACAATCCTATTAAGTACTACCCGTTAGCTTGTTTCCTGCCTTTGACATTACTGATTTGGAAAGAACAGTTTTCTTAAAAACAATATAACGCCATGGTGCATGGAAAGTTTAATGTCAACATACTTATTGTAACATATATAATCCGATGCAACTTATTACAAAGATAGGTTGTGTTCCAATGGTAATCAGCTAGTTGCCAAATCCTACAGGTTGTAGGTTCAAATCACATGCAAGGTGGTTTTTATTTATTATTTTCTTTATACGCCATTAGTTAAGATAGGTTGCTAAAAAACCGATCAGCTTGCAAAAAGGGCCCTGTAAAAATAGTTAGTCACAGAACGGTCTAAGGAACGCGGACGTGGTGGCCACGTGGTCGGTTTTTCTCCTCTTCTCCTCTCTAGATGGTTTTGGCCTTGTTTGATCAAATAAACGAGTTTGTGGACTAAATCTGATCACTTCCTGAATTGATGGCCTAAAGTGTGCAATCAGTTTTAGTTCGTGGACTAGTGGCGCATTTCACTCAGTTTATTTATTATTTTCATTATACGCCATTAGTTAAGATAGGTTGCTAAAAAAACCGATCAGCTTGCAAAAAGGGCCCTGTAAAAATAGTTGGTCACAGAACGGTCTAAGGAACGCGGACGTGGTGGCCACGTGGTCGGTTTTTCTCCTCTTCTCCTCTCTAGACGGTTTTGGCCTTGTTTGATCAAATAAACAAGTTTGTGGACTAAATCTGATCACTTTCTGAATTGATGGCTTAAAGTGTGCAATCAGTTTGAGTTCGTGGACTAGTGGCGCATTTCACTCAGTTTTTTTTCTTTTTTTCGGTTTTTGTTTCTTTTCATTTTCCAAGTTTTTTCCTTTTCAAAATTATTTTATTTTTAGCAAATTTGTTCATAAATTGAGAAAAAAGTTCTGTGTTTCAGAAAATTATCAAATTTTCAAAAAATGCTCATGTTTTCAAATATTGTTCAGAAGTTTAAAAAATGTTCCTCCTTTTCCAAAAAAAATCACAACTTGAAAAAATGTTCAGGATTTTCAAAATTTCTTCATGTCTTAAAATTTTGGTCAGCGTATAAAAACCATTCCTGTTTCTTCCAATTTAGTTCACAAATGGGAAAATTAATCAAGAATTGAAAAAACCTTTGTTTTTTGATTTTTTTTTCGAATTTTAAGTACTATTCCTGTTTTCAAATGTTTTTCACAAACTTGAAAAATGTTCGAGTATTTCAACAAATGGTCCGAGGTTTCCAAATTTGTTCAGAATTTTTTAGATTTTTCATTATTTGAACAGAAAGTTCAGAATTTTCAAGAAATTCACAGTTTCAAAAAATGGTCACTTTCTACAAAAATTGTTCGCCATTTTGGGAAGAAGTTTGAAATTTCAATATTTGTTCGTGTTGTTAAGTTCACACTTTTAAAAAAATTCAGAACTCCAAAAGATGTTAACATTTTTGACAAATCGCATTTCAGAAAAGTTTAAAATTTCGGAATTTGTTCACATCTAGCACAAAATGTTCAGACTTTCAAAAAATACTTGCCTTTTAATTATTTATTTACACTTTGCAAGAAAAGTGTTCATTTTTTTGAAAAGGTATTCATATCTGGCGTTGTGGTTAGTTCTTAAAATTTAGCGCTGCTTTTTACCAATGTATTATCGTCTAATGCATAGGTTTGTCGACAGGGCTTTGTAACCCGGTGGTCTGCGATTCGACTCCTGTTCAGGGCACTTGATATTTTTTTTTATTGTGCCACAGTACAAGCGGGGCGAATGCGCGAGCACACTAATGGGCCTGCCCATTCGGGGCTTGCTACATGAGTCGCGACCCCGATTTGACGCAGAATGCATCAAATAGGAGCTCCCTTCCTCGTGGGGCATAGCTGAGGCATGGATGCTTTAAGCAAGAGCGGGCCTGGCC
The DNA here is from genome assembly GCF_003073215.2 of Triticum urartu. Taxonomy (NCBI): domain Eukaryota; kingdom Viridiplantae; phylum Streptophyta; class Magnoliopsida; order Poales; family Poaceae; genus Triticum; species Triticum urartu. Next base: position 6,830 of record NW_024116542.1, read on the forward strand.
CAATCTCTCATACATGAAGTTAATCATCCTGATCCCATGTATTGTCTTCGCCATAGGGCCCACTAGCAAAGCGTGAGCATGCATCAAGGAAGGTGGCAGTACATAGGAGCAACAAGCAAATGAATGGACGAAGCTCTGGAAGATAGAGGTTCCATCCAAAATCAAGATGTTCTTATGGCGGTTTGCGAGATGCTCCACACCCATGGCGGATCTCCTTCAGCGTCGAAATATGGCCACATCTGGGGCATGCAAATTATGTGGGGCTGCCGACTCTTGGAGACATGCACTCTTAAACTGTTCTATGGCCAGAAGTGTTTGGGCCTTGGCGGAGGAGGATATGGTGGAAAAAATGATCCAGTGTGATAGTGACAACGCCAAAGACTGGTTTTTCAAGATGATAGACACGCTGTCTTATGAACAGCTAATTCAAATGTCAATCACTCTTTGGGCCGTGTGGGGAGCAAGGAGGAAAGCAGTTTATGAAGATATCTTCCGGCGTCCCATGTCGACTCATCTTCTTATCCAGTCTTATTGGAATGACCTTCAAATCACAAAGAAACCGAACTTGCATCACATTCCATCGAGACAGCCCCGGCCGAGACAGTGGATTCAGTCACCAGAGAACACAATGAAGCTCAACGTGGATGCGGCGGTGGCATCACGGAGGGGAATAGGAGCAGTGGGTGTAGTTTGCAGAGACAGGGGCGGCAGTTTCCAGGGTGCCTCGGTGATCGTTTTCAGAGGTATAATCGACCCCACTACGCTGGAGGCGTTAGCGGTGAGGGAAGCAATGGCACTCGCGGAAGATTTGAACGTCTCTGCCATACAGGTGGCCTCAGACTGTTCGGTGGTAATAGATGACATCAAGAGAAAAAAATGATCCAGTGTGATAGTGACAACGCCAAAGACTGGTTTTTCAAGATGATAGACACGCTGTCATATGAACAGCTAATTCAAATGGCAATCACTCTCTGGGCCGTGTGGGGAGCAAGGAGGAAAGCAATTTATGAAGACATCTCCCAAAGTCCCATGTCGACTCACATTTTTATCCAGTCTTATTGGAATGACCTTCAAATCACAAAGAAACCGAACTTGCATCACATTCCATCGAGACAGCCCCGGCCGAGACAGTGGATTCAGTCACCAGAGAACACAATGAAGCTCAACGTGGATGCGGCGGTGGCATCACGGAGGGGAATAGGAGCAGTGGGTGTAGTTTGCAGAGACAGGGGCGGCAGTTTCCAGGGTGCCTCGGTGATCGTTTTCAGAGGTATAATCGACCCCACTACGCTGGAGGCGTTAGCGGTGAGGGAAGCAATGGCACTCGCGGAAGATTTGAACGTCTCTGCCATACAGGTGGCCTCAGACTGTTCGGTGGTAATAGATGACATCAAGAGAAATAGTGGAGCAGAATATGGAGCAATTCGTGCAAGAGATTAGGGAGTATGCTAAGTCTTTTGTTTTATGTAATTTTGTTCATGAGTTTAGGAGCTTGAATTTCGAAGCTCATAATCTAGCGAGACATGCACTGCGACGGGGGCCTGGCCGCCATGTTTGGTTAGGCCACCCTGGGGACCTCCATTTGGTCCCTGTAACCATGGTGACGTCTTAATAAAGTTTCACGGATTGTCTAAAAAAAATCAAGGAAGGTGGCGGCTGTGCACTTCATTTCGGTGGAGGTCGACTTGGATGGTTCACAGAGGCATGGGGCAGCGGCATGACGTTGTTTGTTTTGTCTACTTCGGTTGTGTGGGCAAGTGCGGCCAAGGTGATGGGGTGTTCATGCTCGGATCTTCGAGCCTGGGTGGCGACGAGCGATGGTCGGGGTGGCGGCTATTGTCAAGGTGAATCTCAGATCCGGTCGGATCTGGACTATGCAGGCTTGTGGTTGCTGCTCTGTGGCGGTACGACTGGTGTTTTGTTGGCCGTGGCGCGGCACGGTTGTGCGGTGTGGTGTTGCTTGTGTTGTGGTCTCGATCAGGTCCAGGTGGTGCCGACATCCACTCGGGGATTCCTCCTTGATGTTGCATGACTGTGATGTCCTGCTTAGTTCGGTGTGGTCTACCACCAATGAATACAAGCGGAGCCACAACTTAGTCTTCCAGGTTTGTAGCAGCTGGCCCCATACACAAGGTATGTTAAAGTGGCGAGGAATAAGATTTTGGGGGAAAGATTTGATCGACAAGGGCCGTTACTGACGATGATTGAAGGCATTATCGAAGGGTACTTTTTCAACATTGGTATGTGTCCGTCGAAGTGGTGGCAGCGTTGGAGGTTGTTGACATGGCTGAACCATTATCAAAGGTTCGGTGGGGTTGGTCAAGCACGGTTCGTGCGAACACTTTGTGGTTGATGATGGTCGATGCGGACGATGACATCGTCCATGGGCGTCGTTTTTCTTTTTGAAGCCACTCCAAAGATCTTGCTCTCAGTGCATGTATAATGGTGGCATATCCATATGCCTCATGATAAAAAGTAATTTGAGACGTTTATATTAATTTTTTCCTCTTCAATGCAAGCTCTCACTAGTGGGCCTCATTATTAAATAAAAAATAAAGACTCTAATACACATTCATCTTTACTTTTCATTCCAACCTTTTCAGCTTTTGTCATCGGACCACACTTTTTTTCTTCAAATATCCGCCTCCTGGAGAGGATCCGGCTTCCCTATCCAAACCTACTTTACGTCATATCCGATCCTACATGGCATGCGAGGCATCACCTTGAGGTTATGCATTGTACATGCCCTCAAGTCGTCTTAGGTGGTGGTGGTGGTCGGTTTAGGTCGTTATCAGTGTTGTGCGTTTTTCTTCTTTCTTTTTTCTTACACATGATGTGGTCTTGCCTTAGTTTTCCTTGGAAAACTAGACCATTTTCGAAAAGGAAAAAAGAATTGCAGGAGCACCCAGCCCCATAAGAAAATTCTCTACCTGCAGAAAGAATTGCAAATTTGCAGTGGAACACGAGCTGAAATCCAACAGCGTAAGGACACCCGTGAACTGGCGGCAGTGCTCGTGGGTTGACACTAAAATAGAAGCAACCCTCTGATACAGAGATGGTTGCTGCAGCTTGGAACATGTCACTGACGGCTTAAAGTGAGCTGTAGCCTAAACGTGTGATGGTAATACAAACGGTACAAGAAGAGAACGTCAAGTTTCCTGAACAACTTGACAATAGATTTGCTCGAGCCCCCGGCGCCATCACCATGTACAAAGTATACAAAGTACTCGAACCACCACAGCCTCCCCTCCTCACGCCGAAGGCAACACCAGCCTCGTAAACCAATAGCTGAAAACTGAAATTAAGAAATGGAACAGTGAAACTGAAACATCTTTGCAAATTCAGAATCGTTGTCAGCAGAGTTCTACAGAAGCCATACTCACAAATCAGAATAGAAGTTGCAGATTCAGAACTCACACAAACAGGATCATAGCAAGAACTCTGTCAAGTGAAGCGACGGGGATAATAGCTGAACCTGAACATGATAGAGAGCAATGACCAAAGAAACACCATTAATATTTCATGAGGTAATGAAACAGGGTGTTCCCACAGAACCAACACAAGTTACAGGAAGACATGGTCTGAACAGCTGACTATTACAGAAAACCATCCTAGCCTAGGAGGAGGTGAACTTGGTGACAGCCTTGGTGCCCTCGGAGACGGCGTGCTTGGCGAGCTCGCCGGGGAGGACGAGGCGGACGGAGGTCTGGATCTCCCGGGACGTGATGGTGGGCTTCTTGTTGTACCTCGCAAGCTTGGCCGACTCGCCGGCCAGCTTCTCGAAGATGTCGTTGATGAAGGAGTTCATGATGGACATGGCCTTGGAGGAGATGCCGATGTCCGGGTGCACCGGCTTCAGCACCTTGAAGATGTAGATCTTGTACGTCTCCACGCTCTTCTTGGACTTCTTCTTCCCCTTCTTCTCGCCGCCCTCCTTGGACGCCGGCAAACTACGATCGAATGGATAATGGGACATCTCGACTACACTACACTGGAATGCTTATCCACCTCCACCGGAAGGGGGTTTTATAGATACAGAGGAGAAAATGGTGGGAAAAGGTTGGCGGGAAAATAAGGCGGGAAGGGGTTGGCGGGAAACGGCGGGAACATATGGCGAGAAGGGGTTGGCGGGAAACGGGTGGTGGGAATATATGGCGGGAAGGGGTTGGCGAGAAACGGGTGGCGAGAAAATACATTTCAGCCTAATGTATGAGCCATGCAACTTCGGCCTACACGAGACCAAAAAGTACTTTTCGGCCTAGGCTTGACTAAAAAGTCTATTTCGGCCTACACTTGACCGAAGTGCATTTTCGGCCAGGACCCCACCACTTCGGCCAAGAGATGGCCGAAAAGTCTACTTCAGCCTAAGTGTGGCCGAGAAGTCCTATTTCGGCCAAGAGATGTCCGAAAAGTCTACTTCGGCCTAACTGTGGCCGAAAAGTCCTATTTCGACCAAGAGATGGCCGACGGGCTACTACTTTTGATTTTTATGAAAATCATGCTATAGTTTCCGAAAATGCTATAAAATATATCATAGTTTTGAAAAAGAATCCACTTTGTGCTGCAACAACAGCAAAATGATACCGGGAATGTAGCTAAGGCCCGATTGAAACGACCTTTTTCCCTCCTGATTCGTGTGGACAATTGAACTGTTCGTCGTGGATTTCCTGAACATATGAACTATGGCACAGATTGTCACCACAGTAGCTACAGTGGTATGCACTTTTACTAAAGAATCGCTTGTTCCCTCCTGATGATTTACTGAAATCAACAGAGATAATCAGAGGTAAAGATTGAGCATGATAAGAAAGGCATGAAACAGATCAAAGCAACACCGTTACTATTTCCTCCAGATCCTCAAACATTTTCTCCCCACAAATTACAGGATGATGAAGTACCACACGAGTGGATATATAGGAAAGGAATCCAAATCTGCCGAATCACTCATGTCATGATTGCATTCTGAACATCTAACTACATTCTGAGAAGACAGGGCACAGCATAGCCTAATTAGGAGGAGGTGAACCTAGATTTATGTCTGAAGAAATCGACACTCGTCAGTTGACTGAAGCAGGGTGCTGAATCATGAGACTGAATAAATCAACACTGTTACTGTCTCTCCAGACCATGAAACAGTCTGTGTTCCCACAAGTTACAAGATGACATGGTACCAACAGCTACCAACAGAGCAACAACGATCCACCAGGACGACAGGGAACAGGCCATCTAAGCGGAGGTGAACTTGGTGACGGCCTTGGTGCCCTCGGGGACGTGTTAATTTAGTCAGCCTCCCCGCCTCGCGGCCACAAGACTCATAAACAGACAGTTGAAAACTGAATTTCATAAACGGAACAGAGAAACGTCTCTGCAAGTTGAGTGTCATTGTATGCAAATATTTACTACAATTCGGAGCAAAATTTGCAATCAGAAACATCTCTCCAAGATAAACTCACACAAACAGGATCATAGCAAGAACTCTGTCAAGTGAAGCAACAGGGACTAGAACTGAAAATGGTACAGAGCCACGAGACAGATCAAAGAAGCACCATCACTATTTCACAAGATAATGAAACAGTTACCATCGATCGAACAAGAAGACAGGAGCAGACTATCTAAGCGGAGGTGAACTTAGTGACGGCCTTGGTTCCCTCGGAGACGGCGTGCTTGGCGAGCTCGCCGGGGAGGACGAGGCGGACAGAGGTCTGGATCTCCCTGGACGTGATGGTGGGCTTCTTGTTGTAGCGGGCGAGCTTGGCGGACTCGCCGGCGAGCTTCTCGAAGATGTCGTTGATGAAGGAGTTCATGATGGACATGGCCTTGGAGGAGATGCCGATGTCCGGGTGCACCTGCTTCAGCACCTTGAAGATGTAGATCTTGTACCTTCTTGGCTGCCGTCGTCTTCTCGGCCTTCTCCGCCACCGGCTTCTTCTCCGCCTTGGGGGCCATGGATGCCGCTGCTACTTCGCCGGGGAGAGGTGTGGGATTGTGGGGTGCGGTGGTGTTTCGCTGGAAGGTTGGAGAACTTGTGGGGAATCGGCGGCGACGGCGCGGCGAGTTTATAGGAGGGGAGAGCGGGCTCTGATTGGTGGAGGGGTATGTGCCACGGATCGGTGGCCTCCCGGTGATTTGATATGATCTCAGCCGTTCACTGCTATGCGGTATCGACGGCCCGGATGCGCCTCGGCGCGGATCGCTGACGTGGCGGAAAGGTTGGCGGGGGGGAACAGACGGGTTTCGGCCCACGCGCGCGTATGTACCGATTGGAGTTTCTCCGTGGCGGCAATTTTGAGTTAGATCTTTTTCCATCGACATTTTGCTCTTTTTTGCGGGGAAATACTCTCTACGGTCCTTTTTACTTTACATATTAGGTTTGTCCGAAGTCAATCTCATCCAACTTTAACTAAGTTTATATAAAAAATTATAGACATTCACATAACAACACCAATATCATTAGATTCATCTTGAAATATATTTTCATATTATATTTATTAGATATTATAGGTGCTAATAATTTTTAATATAAATTTGGTCAAACTTAGCAAAGTTTGACTTTTGCCAAATCCAATGTTTAGAGTAAAAAGGACCGGAGGGAGTACTTTGTACATGCATACGTGCGTCTTTCTGCGCCGTTTATCAATGTTGGTCATTAATTGTTTGAAGAATTTATTCAATGGAGTAAGTCAAATAGTTAGGTGGTGTTTGGTTCTCTAGTCCTAGGACTTTTTCTAGTCCCAACTAAAAAGTCCCTAGTCCCTAAAAAGTCCCTCCAGGTTTGTTTCCACAAACTAAAAAGTCTCTAGTCCCTTCCTAGAGGTTATTAGATGACCGTGTTGCCCTTAGTATATAGAAAAATAACAATCAAACAACACCATGGGATGGCGGGCCAATGGGTGCATGAAGGGGCATTGTTCAAAAAGTCTCAAAAAGTCCCAAAAAGACTCTCCTTGAGAGTCTTCTTCATTTAGTCCCAAATGCCTAGTTTAGTCCTAAAAGTTCCTCCCGTTTGGTAAAAAAAGTCTCTAAGAGGGACTTTTTCTAGTCCTTACACAAAAAAGTCCCTGAAAACAAACACCCCCTTAGATCATTTAGAACTGTGGTTGTTCGTACCATGGAGCGTAGGGGCTGAAGAAGTGCACGGATGTCCTTCACGGCGCCTCCTCAAATTTGCACTGCCCTCGGATGGAAGAGGAGTGGTGCGTAGAAGAGTTTTTGAGCTAGAGGGGGGATGTGGTTGGAGAGGTAGGGGCGCGCGGAGGAGTTCGACCGGGTGGTGTTTTAATCGACCTTGAAGAATATTTTTCAAGAGTTTGGTTATTGATTCAAGTGATTTTAATCAATTGTTTGAAAGATTTGAACCCTTACATAACAAAATTTCAGCAGAGTTTCCTTTTTTTAATGACATCTACAACATGCAATTTACATAGTGTTATTAATTTTCCAGTTTAAAGTAATGCAAGCGTAAGAAAAACACACCTTTGCTCAATAATACAAAAACAACACGAACATATATCTGCTGCGGCGAGAGTGAGAGAAAAATGTGTTTTTTTAATAGTCCCGGTGAGAACTAACCCAAATAAGCACTTCTTAGCTAGGTTAGATTTTTTAGGTGGGTTAGATGCATCTAACCCAAACAAACCCTCATGTTTGGATATTTTTGGGTTAGTTGAGTCCAAACTAACCCAAACTAATTCTAACCTATAGATCCAAACAGATCCATTATAGTACACACGATAACTGCACAGTCACGAAGTGATGTAAAAATAATAAAGACTTCCAATGTTGTAATCAGCATCTCTTGTGCCACTAATCCCTACTCCAACGATAGCCTCTTGAATTATTCTTGTATCATTACTACCATCACCTATTGCTAGAGTTAAAGAACCAAAGGACTTAACGATACCAAACATGTATCTAACTCACTGAGTCATTTATGGACCTAAAGCCTAGTTGATGGCCCTATTCTGTTCGACTGCTTTGGAAAATCTGAGCACTTCTCCACCTGCTTATTTCTTGATTAATTTGCACATGTACATATATTTTTGTTGCACGGCATATAAGGTGAAGTGTGGGAGGGGAACCATTAGTCAGTCGGATTTCTAACAGCTTAATTTTATTCATGAAGAACAACAAAATAGACGTCTTGTGAACTATTGTTTTTAGCAGCTTAAACATAAGCATGACATATTATAGTTCAGCAACCACAACACTACATCCAGTGACATCCCAATATTATTATTTTCAGGAAAAGGGGACATTCGACACTCAGTGCCAAAAGACAAATATGCACGTCATGTTAAGTTTTCTCAGGCATCAATTTACATGTCAAAATGTAAGAAAGTTGTTGGTAGAAATAGCCAAAGAGAAACCTGTGTTTTCTTCAAAGGTGTCATTCGACAGCATGGCCAACAAATGCTTCAAGTGCCCAACCATCCAAAACGAATGAAAGATCCTGCTTAAAAGAAATTTGTCATTAGGTACTCAACTAAATCAAACTAAGAACTCATTTAGAAGGAACGCGGTTTAATTTCATTAAATGCACATAGATGAACACACTAAAGAGTATGATAGCAAATATGAATTGATAGTTTAAACTAAATATACAAAATGGAACAAATTCTTTAGTTTAAACCAACATGACATAAAGGCATTACACCTAATGTAAGGTATTGTCTGAACATCTAATGGATTGACGTAAAGTTTAATGTCATTTTCATGTGTGTATTTTTACTATCAAAATGGGATACAAAAGACATTTTCCACATATAACATTTGATATCATTCGTGTACGGGACAATATGGAATCTACAAAAAATTCCTTTTATTTCCAACATGTCATCATATTACCAATGTCGTCCCTAAGCTATGTAATATGTCGTCTTCAGCTTTTCCATTGATGGACGACAATTACATACCCTGCCATTGGACTCTGAGAGAGACACAAGACTCGTGTAAGGTATAATATGGAATCTAGAAAAAGTGACTTTTATTTACAACATGTCATTATATTACCAATGCCCTCCCTAAGCTATGTAATATGTCGTATTTGGTTTTTCCATTGATGGACGACAATTGGCCATTCGACACACACACACACACACAGAGAGGGGGGGGAGAGAGAGAGACGAGAGTTGCAGTGATTTCGGTATCAGGTTGATAATACAAAATAGTGGTCTTATGACCAATTATCTGATGTACTAACCACATGGAAAGTATAAATTCATATTATAAAACTAGGAGATTACCAAAGGATGCGGAAGAAAGGAAATTGCTTAATGGCAGTGTTTGTTTGTGAGATGCATTTCTGTTTACACCACAACTTCATTCCTAGCTATACATTGTTTGTGCGCTATATTGCAACATTACTGATTTGGGGGAGGTGAAGTATAAAGACTACTATGGCTGCTATATGCCATTGAGGAACCGAATTCAACGATGCATATCTGCTACGGATAGCAGACCCTCGACCAGAGGTACGAAGCCACCCACCCATGTCTTTGACCCCCATGCCACCTCATGCCACCGTCCATGCTGCTCCACAATATTGCATGGTCACCGCCGAGTACGGCATGTCTGAGGGGCGGATTAGCGCCAACATCAAGCCAGGAGTGCCAGCGGAGTTCACCGCGATCCACAAAGCCCCTTGACCAGCCGTCGTAGCACTCCATTCCAATGAGAGGACTAGGAATAGAAGGGAATGTGCGCTTTGCTGCGCCGTTTACTCCCTTGTAGAAAATATAGAAAAACAGACCCTTATGATAAAATCATCCAATATAGGTTGTCTATTGAAATAAAATCATCAACGAGAGATTATATATATCTAAATCAACCAAGGGAAATTTGATGTATGCTCGTTGAGGAGCCTTGCACTAATATGTTGTAAGTCACCACTTAGTCCAAAACACATATAACAGAAAGAAGAGAATGAAGATTAATTGACACCTGGTAACTAAATGACGGCATGTACACTGGGCTACTATGGGTAAGAATAGATTCCATAAACATAAGAGAAAGGTAAGAAGTGCGCCTACACCCGTGAGTTTTCCCACATGACAATTCCAGTGCAAGAAGAAATTTTGCAAGAACAATAGCTTTGTGCCTAACTATCAACTTTATAATGTTTAGAATCCTAGAAAACATATTATTTTTTGTGACATACATGTACATATATGAGGAACTTGTGATACCACTTTATCATAAAACTTACCATACTGCTCCACCTGGGCACACAAACCAAAAACCCAATCAGTGTGGGATAATCTGCTTCTTTTGCGCATATCAAACATGTTAAGACTTCATTGACCCAGCATATTACAAACAAACTTCATTTTCACTATAATGAGAGTGAACTTGGTATTTTCTAGACAATTCATGACTATCACTCAACTGAAGTTTTATAGGACTTGGAGAAAACAGTTCACACCAAAAAAAATAAAAAAAAATAATTGAACAAATGTTCAACAAGAAACTGTTTTGAATTCTAGTGCTAATTTATTAACAAGAGTATGATGTAACATTACATGCTACTAATTGATTTCTTTATTCATTTCTTCTGGACTGTAGTATATATTTATAGATAAGATGAAGGCAGTGTAGAAAAACCGAGGGAAAGCAAGCGCATATATAATAGTGGAACCAAAGAAGAACACCTACATGGTTTCCAAAATTAGATGTAGGACACTATATCTGACACTCACCCAATCAATTTTATGTCATCCCTGCACCTTCATCTAGGCCACTACAAATTAATTTTGAATTTGCTAGCACTAATTCTTCTATGTAAAAGCATAAGAAGTAAAGTTATTTAGTTTGTACTTATGCATTCGCAATCTACCGTAAATCCATAATCAACTACATAAAAAGGAGAATCTAACCTTGAACTGTTATGGCACTTTTTTCTCATATAATATCATACAATGCGCTTCCTCTAAGCATCATTTACTCAAAAAAAAAGGTCAAAACTAAAAGAAATACAAACAGAGTACAAAATAAATTGTAAGTTCCTGATTCATTTAGTGTCACTTTCTTGGGTGTTTCATGTTCATTTGCTGCACAAGTGATTCCTAAAAATTTGAATCAAAACTAAGGGTGTGTTTGGTTGCAGTCATCGACTGGAATGTCACGGGTCCAACCCGTTCCTAGGCCACGTTCTCGTGTTTAGCTCAGCGTTGGAACCGGAACCCACTGATTCTCTGGAGCGGCATATTCCCTCAATATGCGGCACGGGGTCTGATACGTCCATTTTGCATCATGCTTTTATATCGATATTTATCGCATTATGCACTGCTATTTCACTTTATGTCACAATACTTATGGCTATTCTCTCTTATTTTACAAGGTTTACATAAGGAGGGAGAATGCCGGCAGCTGGGATTCTGGGCTAGAAAGGAGCAAATATTAGAGACCTATTCTGCGCAACTCCAAAAGTCCTGAAACTCCACGGAACGTCTTAAAAGAAATAAAGAAAAATCCACGCCAAAGATGAAGGCCAGGGGGGCCACACCCTACTCACGAGGGTGGGGGCGCCCCCCTAGGACGCGTCCCCCTACCTCGTGGGCCCCCTGGTGGCTCTCCGACGTCCATCTTCTCCTATATGAGGTCTTTCGATGAGAAAAAAACAGGAGGGAACTTTTCGGGACGAAACTCCGCCGCCATGAGGCAGAACCTTGGCGGATCCAATCTAGAGCTCCGGCAGAGCTGTTCTGCCGGGGATACTTCCCTCCGGGAGGGGGAAATCATCACCATCGTCATCACCAACGCTCCTCTCATCGGGAGAGGGCAATCTCCATCAACATCTTCACTAGCACCATCTCATCTCCAAACCCTAGTTCATCTCTTGTATCCAATTCTTGTCTCAAAGTCCGGGATTGGTGCTAGTAGGTTACTAGTAGTGTTGATTACTCATTGTACTTGATGCTAGTTGGTTTAATTGGTGGAAGATCATATGTTCAGATCCTATATGCATATTATGACCCCTCTGATTATGAACATGAATATTCTTTGTGAGTAATTACGTTTGTTCTTGAGGACAAGGGAGAAGTCTTGCTATTAGTAGTCATGTGAATTTGGTATTCGTTTGATATTTTGATAAGATG
>NW_024116543.1:0-15302 GCF_003073215.2 Triticum urartu
AAAAATCCCAAAAATTGACACAACACTCCTGTTGTTCTATGTTGACATGAGAAAAAAATGAAAGCATTAAGAGGCAATGGATATCGTTTCGTCCCCAAAGGTGGGACGTTCCCTACCGAAAACCATCATGCTTGTTGTGAGAAGCTCCGGTTTGTGAGAAGCATATACCCAAACCTGCCCCAAATGGGACAGAATTTGTACCACGTCATGTTGATGCCGCTCCATCATAGCATGCCAAGTTTCATGAATTTCAGATGCGTTTTGGATTTACTAGAATTTAAAAACCATGCATCTCAATGTTTGCGGCCGAGTGACAGTGGCAGGGTGCTTGACATTCATTCCCATTTCTTGCATTATACCTAAGCATGCAACCAAGAACACATATTTGAATTTTCAACCAATTTATATGCATTAGAGCATGTGCATGCAGTTCAAATTTGAATTATGCACATAAATGCATTGAAAACTCAATTAATGCATAAAAATGTCCAAACGAACCCCAAAAATCCCCAAAATTAACACAACACTCCTGTTGTTTTATGTTGACACTAGGAAAAAATTTGAAATCGAGAAGAGGCAATGGGTATCGTTTCGTCCAGAAAGGTGAAACGTTCCCTACCGAAACCATCAGGCTTGTTGTGAGAAGCTCTGGTTTGTGAGAAGCATATACCCAAACCTACCCCAAATTGGAAAAAAAATTTACCACGACATGTTGATGCCGCTCCATGATAGCATGCCAAGTTTCATGAATTTCAGACGAGCTTTGGATTTACTAGAATTTAAAAACCAGGTATCTCAATGTTTGCGGCCGAGTGATGGTGGCAGGGTGCTTGACATTCATTCCCATTTCTTGCATGGGACCTAAGCATGCAACCAAGGACACAGATTTGAATTTTCAACCAATTTATATGCATTAGAGCATGTGCATGTAGTTCAAATTTGAATTATGCATATAAATGCATTGAAAACTCAATTAATGCATAAAAATGTCCAAATGAACCCCAAAAAACCCCAAAAATTGACACAACACTCCTGTTGTTCTATGTTGACACTAGGAAATTTTTTTGAAATCAAGAGGCAACGGATATTGTTTCATCCCCAAAGGTGGCACGTTCCCTACTGAAACCATCACACTTGTTGTGACAAGCTCTGGTTTATGAGAAGCTTATACCCAAACCTGCCCCAAATAGGACAAAATTTTTACCATGACATGTTGATGCCGCTCCATGATAGCATGCCAGGTTTCATGAATTTCGGACGCATTTTGGATTTACTAGAATTAGAAAAGCAAGTACGTCGACATTTGCCGGAGAGCCACGGTGCCATGGTGTTCGAATTTCATCCCCATTTCTTGCATGGGACATAAGCATAAACCCATGGACACATATATGATTTTAGAACCCATGTTGGTGCACCAGAGCATGTGCATGTAGTTTAATTTTGAATTGTGCACCTGAAATGGCTAGAAAACCAATTTAATGTATAAAATGTTCAAACGAACCCTGGATAATTCCAATTCTTTTATGACACACATATAGTTGGATGTTCACTACAGATAAAAGGTCTAGTAATTCAAACAATGTCCATTACCGCTGTGACCCCATTATGTAATTCAAATGAAGATGAAAAATCAAGTAGATCACACACGGTTTATTATGACCAACCGTGTGAGATGCAACACAAAATAGCCCAGAGCACCGTCGGTGTATAGTACGCCTATGGCTTACACGAGAAGGTGCGTTGGCGTCTCAAGCATGCTAGCTCGCTCCCCAAATATCATTTCAGTGTTTCAATCGTCGCCGGTGAAAGATGGGCACATGGACCCGCGTCGTGAGGGCAACTTCGGTGGCCCACTCCGGCGAGAGCGCGGCCGCAGCCGCCATGCGCGTGCTAACAAGGTGCATGAGCGCGGCCGCCACTTGCCCCCGGGGGGCCAAGGCAGTAGTACGCCTATGGCTTACACGAGAAGGTGCGTTGGCGTCTCAAGCATGCTAGCTCGCTCCCCAAATATCATTTCAGTGTTTCAATCGTCGCCGGTGAAAGATGGGCACATGGACCCGCGTCGTGAGGGCAACTTCGGTGGCCCACTCCGGCGAGAGCGCGGCCGCAGCCGCCATGCGCGTGCTAACAAGGTGCATGAGCACGGCCCCAATCTACAACTGGGCAACCAATGCAGCCCAAACGGCCTTTGTTGCTTCTCAGGTGGCGGCAGCAACATCCACTACACCATGACAAAACTTAGGAGTCACCTTATCTGCTGGGAAAACTAGCTAGTAGAGGCAAAAAAACTCCCGGGAATAGCTTTTGCCGGCATTTACAAACTGCCCTTGAAAGTCCTGTCAGGAAAAACCATTCCTGGTAGTTAGAGGAAACCCCGGCAGTTCCACTGACCTTCATAGTTAAAGCTTTGCCGACAGTTAGAAGTACTCCCAGCAAATAGATTTTTCTCGGGAGGCAGACAATCCCGGGCATATAGTAGAATTCCTAGCAGTGGATGTGCCCTTAATTAAGTACACTGCCAACACAAATATCCCCTTCGAGTTCAACCTATCATTTCTCAACTTAATTTTGTACCATAATCTAGAATACAATGTATACATTGAACATCACACATGTAGGGTAATTAAAGTTTCATCATAATATATCTCAACAATACATCATGTTTGCATACATACATAGGTATACATTTGTAGGTTCACAAGTCCAGTACTACATCACATCATACATACATAGATATACATTTAGTACTACATCACAACATACATACAAATACATTTGTAGGCTCACAAGTTCAGTACTACCTCACAGCCAAAAGGGCAACAATCCATCATGCATACATACATACATGGGAATATGTCCTGCAAATGTAACATCACGAAATATAACATCTGATTTCAGTTAGATACTGATCCATCCTAGAGTGCTACTTCATCAGGTAGATATTAAAATGTACAAAAACTTACTTCGATTCTAGCAATAGATCCTTTTAGCTTGCAAAACACACGTCTCTAAAATTGTGAGTGCAAGAGTAGTACACAGTAACCTGAAAAAAAGAAGCAACCAATTACGACATCTCACAAGTATTTATGTTCCAGAATAGCTTGCACATACCAAGCAGATCAGTCACCAAACCTTCGTCTTGGAAAAATACACACAAGAAAGCAAGAAACACACCAACGCGAGGGGGCCAATTTTTTCCAAGGCCACACAACTCGTCGAGTCCTAAAATGCACTAATGCTTCTTCACATAAAAAATCCATATTTTTCAAGATAACAATCATGTAAACATGGGATAGATGGTATGCAAACCCAAACTAACACTAGAAAGATCAAGTAGTGTAGTATTAGAGACAATAAATGTTATGTTAATCCTAACCAGGTGCCAACATACTAAACCACCTACAATAATTGCACTATAATAGTAACCCTTTATCATAAAAAGTCAATATAGAACTTACAAAAATTAATCTAGCAATAGCAACATGAGGCAGCAATACTTCATGCTCCTCAAAGCCCTAGTGCATGCTGGCGAGAGGAAGCCAATCTTGGTGTCCATCCTCACCATGCACCTGGAGCATTTTTTCCTTTTCTGGAAAAAATAAGAACAAATATGATAGTTTTACTCTAGTAGCAACTCACCATTTTCCTTTAGTAGTGAGCCAAAAAAGCACCCTCTTGACGGTGACACTGACCCCAATAACATCCGCTTCCGCTCCATTCAAGCACAAGAGTTTTCTTTCCATTCCGTCTTGTACCATATTTCGCCACTACAACTGCATCACATCATTAAAAGGCATATCACTTTCATAATAGCAAGATAAAAGAACTTTACGAACCATGTATATAGAGTCATAATAGCAAAATACACAAGCCAGTCTAAGAAGCATGCATGTTATCTGTGCATTACCTCTTATTCTAAAACAAATCATGTTATTTATACTAATCACATCAATTCATTACGCTTATTCCAGAGCTTGTCATGTTAAATGTAGATAATTTAATGAGATCATGTACTTTCAGGGAGGGAGCAAACTACAAAATCATGTATCCAAACATCAGGTATGCCATGCAGTTTTACAAGCTCCCGACCATCTTATTTACACAATGAAAGCAACACGACATCTCAGTATCCCACAAACACACCATGGCACAAAATGTGTCATTAAGTATAACTAAAGAACTGCATTTGAGAGCAAAATATTTATGCTAGCTAACTCTAACTCAATTGACAAAAAGTCATCTGGCCACATCGGCATTTTCCAGTACCAGCTTCTAGTCAGAGCAAACTTTATCCACGCATTTCTGAACAACCAAAAATAGCAGCCCACAAAGACCCGGATTCGGTCACATCTATTGGCTCCCTGCATATGCAGAATTGCAAAGCTTCTAGACAGAGCAAACTTGAGCCATGCATTTCTGAACAACCAAGAATAGCAGATCCACAAAAGCCCATATTTAGTCACATCTATTGGCTCTCTGTATATGCAGAATTGTAAGAAAAATATCTGAACAACAACTAGAATTATTATTTGTTCTAAGGCAACGAAGCCAGAATTGAAAGGACTTTCATCACTGCAGAAATTCTAAACAGGACATATGAATTTGATTGATTAAGCTATAGCTGTAGTGGGGATTTGATTTAAATAAGAAGCAGAGAGAGGCTAAAACAGAACACATGCATTTAGTACAGAGTTATCATCCAGCAAATTTCTCTAGAATAAACTTTATTTGAACCACTCAGTTTGCATAACAGAGGAACAAAAAGGTAGAAGAGGGAGTAGCGTACAGACACATGCTGAGGAAAGCAGAATAATAGAGAGGTGGTGGGGCCTGTAGGACAGCCCGCGGTGGCGGGGGCACACCATAGGCAACGAGATTTGAACGGCAGGTAAGGCCAGGCTCACCCCACCAGCGCAGCGGCTATGGTGAATGAACCTGCTGCCGCAATATCGACTGTGTGCTGTGGACGGAGGCGAGATCGCCAGGCGGTTCGCGGGGGTCGCTTCCAAACTCGCCGTTGACCTCCGACGATGGCGTGGATGGGGTATGCGAAGACGGTGGCATGGTTGGGGGATGCGAGGGCGGCGACAGCGGCGTGGGTGGGGGATCCGGGGCGGCAACATTGGGAGGCAACGGTGCTGCTTGTAGCGCGATGACCATGTCGATGGAGAGTGCGGCGGCTGAGGGAATGAGAGGTGGGGAATGGATCTGGCGAAGGTTAGGGTTGCATGGTGCTTCCAGTGACTTCTATCGTTCGCATCTCCCGCGGCTGCCTCACGCGCTTTTTGGGCCAAAAAATTTCAGGCCCACCAACGTGCATACGGGCAATGCTTCTGCCCTCATTTACTTTTCAGGGCAGATGGGCCGACCCTAAAGATGCCAGCAGAGACACTGCCCTCCAATGTTAGCTTTTGCCGGCAGATAGCACGCCCTGTAAATTTTTTCCCGGCAGATAAATCTTTGCCGGCAGTATTGGTGACATGAATTCTTAACCTTTCCCGGCAGTTGATTGTCCTTAAAGTTTTGTCGTGGTGTAGTGATCTGCCTCGGGGATAGCAACTGGCAAGAGCGGCACAACAGCTCTCCATTCCGCAGCGGAGGCCTTAGCCCTGATGGAGCCCGCCCATGACCATGTCGAGGCCACCCATGCCCAGCTCGTGGCGGTCACCGCGCAAATCGAACGAAGCTTCTCCGACAACGGTCGGCAACCCACGGCCGAAGAGCTGGCAATCACCGAGAGCGTTTGAGTAGTCGTCCGTTCCTCTGCTGCATACCTTGCAACAATGGAGCCCGTCCAAGCCCAGATCATGGATTCCCACGCCCACCTCGTGGCGGCCTTTTCCAAAGAGATGGCAGACACGGATGGCGAGATGCTTGCCGAGTATGGTGCGATGGATGCCATGGAGCCCCTTCCCCAGGAGACCGTCGGGCGCGAGCTGGACATGGAGGCAGCGACGGAGATCGACGAGCACCAGCCGTCGTAGTACTCTTTGTTTTGTTTAATTAAGAGCGGCGGTCTTTAATTTGTTAGAGAAATGTTTAGGTTAGCTAGCTCTGTTTAATTGGTGAACTTGCTCGATTAAGAAGTGTGGGTGTGCTGTAGTCTCCTTTGTGTATCCAAATTATGCAATGACGTGGATGACCACTGTAACCATGGAAATTCGAACAATTTTTTTTGACATTCAAACTCATCACCCACGGGTTAAGCTATCTGAATCGTTTGTGATGTTCACATATCGTACACAGTTCTGAATAAGGGACTGTGTCTGATGATACTTTGCGCGCCAGTTTTTTTGCTGAAGCGATTCCAAATTTTTGGCTTCTGCGGAAATATCTACCTCCCTGCCCCCCTTACCAAAAGCCACATTTCCCCTATTTCCGCCTTCCTTTCCAAGTTGAAACCTTCACTCCTTGCTTGCAGTGCCGCCTCCACCCCGGCGACCTCCTTCACGCTGCTCGGCCTAGTCTATCCAGGCAGGTAATCCACACCCGACCCCCATCCTCCTCATCCTTCCACATCCCACATGCCCCGACCGCCGGCGCGAGCGCGGCACCTTCCACCCAAATCACCGACCCCTCCACCAAATAAGCGCCGCCCTAAGCCATGGTGCACACAGTATAGCCAGGATCTCAAGGAGCATTTGGCAGGGGAGAAGAAAATCCCGGCTGCACGCACGGATGAGGTCACAATGGCTGCTATTCATGACGACCCCTAGATCTTGGAGGATCACCTTGCCATTTGCTAGCTACACCGGTTAAGCATGCTCGGTTTACCCGTTACGTGTGCTGCTCTTGCCTTTCCTTCACAAATTCTAGTGAATTGTGCTATCTAATTTTACCATGCAATCTGTTGCTCTAGTGTATATGTTCTATATGTCGTGTAGTGTGGTGCTCACTTATTAACTATTTTGTTAATTAGTTGTCATCTTCAGTTAACTGTTTGGTTCAACTATGCAAATGTGATGTTCAATTCTTCAGGCTTCAATTTTGTATTGTCTTCCATGTGAGAAATAAATCGAATTTATCTTTACAAAGTACATGACAAACGAATACAATTGCTATATTTCCAAGTTGTCAAGCATGCTTGGTTTGGTTATACATTGTGCAATGTGGTGCTCACTTAACGTTTGGTTCAATTGTGTTGTGGTGTTTAGTTAACTATTTGATTCAATTCTGCAATGCGATGTTCAATAGTTGTGGGTGCATTCTGTTATTGTATACCAGGTGAGGAATAAATTGAATTTGGCTATAGTAAATACACGAGAAACAAATACAATTGCTATATTTCCAAGTTGTTAAGCATGCTTGGTTTGGTTAACTGTTTGATCTTCTATTAGGAGTATGTTATATTGTGCAATGTGGTGCTCAGTTAATGTTTGGTTCATTTGTTGTGGTGTTTAGTTAACTGCTTAGTTCAATTCTGCAATGCGATGTCCAATTGTCATTGGTAGAATTTTGTATTGTTGTGCATGTGAGGAATAAATCGAATTTGGCTGCACTTAATACATGAGAAACATATACAAGTGCTATATTTCCTAGTTCTTAATCATGCTTGGTTTGGATAAATGGGTTTTCCATGTGGCTTGAATTAATCCGATGAATCTGCAATGTGCTTATTTTTCATCAACATATTTTACTGATAGCATGCGAACCCTTTACTTAACCTGATACTACCTTATATGTGTTGCAGGGAAACAATGGGAAGCATTGAGGTTTACAATCGAGGTTAGCACGTGCATGGTCCGTTGTCTAATAGCATTATTGTGCAATTGCAGGAACCATTCTAATATTTAGGTTTTTAACAATTTGGTCTTGCACATGTAGGTCCTGTTGTCAGTGGTTTTGACCCATTGTTCGACTCTTTTTGCATATGGGGAAATGAGTTGTCCATGAATATCAATCAAATCAAGAAACTCAGAAAGATTGTTAGGATAAAGAAATTAGCGACAAAAAACAAACAAGATCTTTGTGTGCACAATGAAAAAGACATCAGTTCACTACAAGATGGTACTAACTATTATACCTTACCTTTTTTTATTCCTTTGCCCCATTTCCAATATAGAGAAGATATTTATGCACATCCTTGTTTTCAGGCCTTTCCAAAGCAATTCACTGATGATTACCTCTCAAACCACCTCTATGGTGAGGAGGCGAGGAAGGTTTTCATACAACACCCATGGTTCAATATTGAAGTGTTCCTGAAGAGGACGGAGGACGTACGATCAATCATCCACAGGCACTGGCCTAAAGTTGCAAAGACCTTCAACATGAATGAAGGCTCAATATCCTCCTTCCGCTTCAATAGTTTTCCAGATGAGATGCATCTGTCTATATACCGTCTATGATGCTAATTTCGAAAGGTTCTACATGTTTCATGTGAAACATGGTGCTGGTGCAGTTGTGTAATGGGGTAGCTGAGTGCTGAAGCTATATCATGTTGTACTCTGATGTATTTGAATTATGAAATTCTGCTTCCTTAATATGGAAATGAAATATATTATGTGCTTAATATGAATGTCAATTAGATTAATAAATGGATTATTAATAATAGGGCAATTAGCCTGCTAATTGGGTTTTGCTATTGCAAATGGTTGTTGAAAAAATACCGTGGGCGATGACCTCAGGCAGCGCACACAATTTCTGGGAATAAACCGTGTTGGTTCAATGAACAATCACACACGACTTTCTCTTGAAAACTGTTTGCGTTAGGCCACCTTGCGCAAACGTTTACCACATAAAGAATGTGTCTGGTGGACAGCCTTTGCCACACAGTTTCTTCTACGGACCGTGTGTGATGCATTCAATAACGCAAACGATAAAATTGTTAATATCGTGTGCAATGGCAACACTATCACAAACGATTTAACGGGAAAAAATGTGTGTGATCTACATGTGAACGGAAATGTTCTCATTGGAGCAACTGTGTGGGATGTACATACGAACGGAAACGTTTAGCGGGGACTGACTGTGTGGGATGTACATACGAACGGAAACGTTTAGCGGGGACTGACTGTGTGGGATGTATTGGCGACCGGAAACAATTTCGCCTGTATAATTGTATTTTTAGCTCTACTATACGTATTTCCGTATTTGAGCGCTCACCGGTCGCACATGACCTCATTTTGCCGAGTGTGTGTGCCAGGAGGGCATATCCCCGACGGTTTCTGGGTTGTGTGGGAAGGACCCCCCTATCGCCATCACTCACTAGGCGACGGTTCCAAATGCCGTTGCGGAAAAGGGTTAAAAACCGTTTGTATAGCACCGACGTGTACTAGTGCATGCATACTAAACTAGGATAAACGAGGATCTAATCATCTACTTATTGTTGCAACGACGCATGCCATTGCTCTGCTTCCGGCTGGATCCCTGGCCGTTTTGGGGAAGGAGGCACTTCCTCATGTCAATGATCCGCCTATACATGTCGTAGCTCGTGTACGCCTCCTTGGCCACGTACAAAGCTTTGTCGAGTATCTCCATCCTGGCCAAGTGCCAGGCATGCTTGTCCTTGTTGCAGGAATCCTTCATGTATTTCTAGTAGGGGTCGATGATGGCCTTGGTGAGGTGAACCAGTGTGTCCTTCTCAGCCTCCTTGCTCCCCCAGATCTTGTATTGGCCCTGGATGTCGACACGATTCTGGCAGGCGATGCCCGAATTCTCGAGCGCCTTTACATCATTGGTGATGTCCATCATAGCAAACATGTAGTGGGGGCTGTTGACAAACCTGGCGAAACGATCGCAAGGCCTTGTGGCCAGGAAGTAGTGGTAGACGAGGACGTGGTGGCGCACACACATCTAGGCGAGGATGACCTTGGTACGAGACCCGGCACGAGTGCGGGTGTATTCTCCTCAGCAAGCAACATCTCCATGATGTGGATGGAGTGCTCCACCCAGACCGGGTCATTGGTGTACACCATAGAGAGGTCCGTGAACCTTCTATGTGTGTCCACCACGGCATGCATGGTGAACTGCTGCTCGTCGTCAGCAGCCGCTCGGAGCGCCATTGGAGCCGCGTAGGATACCCTCTAAGAATTTCTCGCGGTGGGTGTGCTTCTTGCAATGGTGGGGCACGATCGAAATGTTGAAGAGACACAAGGGTTAAATGGCCGCTTGATAACCCACAAGTATAAGGGATCGTTTGTAGCCTTTTTTGATAAATACGAGTGTCGAACCCAACGAGGAGCTAAAGGTAGAACAAATATTCCCTCAAGTTCTATCGACCACCGAACAACTCTACGCATGCTTGACGTTTGCCTTACCGGAAACAAGTATGAAACTATTTTGCAAGGATAAAACTACGAGTACTTTGCGAGAATAAAACTACAGAAAAATTGCAAGGTAATAAAAATGGATAGCTTTTGTCAATAAGAAAGTCATTTGTCCCTACGCATGAGCTAACATACTTTATCTACTTGGATCATATGCACTTATGATTGGAACTCTAGCAAGCATCCGCAACTACTAAAGATCATTAAGGTTGTCAAACCCAACCATAGCATTAAGTATCAAGTCCTCTTTACTCCCATAAGCCATAGCCCACCTATCCGCGTTTAAGTTTCTATCACTCTCGCAACACTGACAATAAGCAAACCATGAACATATTGCAACACCCTACAGCGAGGACCCCTCACATTTGCGCGAGATGGAGGGCACCGTAGGACAGCACCATAAATAAAATATACAATCATAACAACCAAGATCACAATTAATCCACAGGACAAAACGGATCTACTCAAACATCATAGGATAACCATAGATCATTGGAAAATAATATATAGAGTTGAGCACCATGTTTAAGTAGAGATTACAGCAGGGAGAAGAGGTGTTACACCGCTGCATAGAGGGAGAGAGAGTTGGTGTTGACGGTAGCAAGATTGTTGATGTAGATCGCCGTCCCGATCGTTGCCCGGTGGCACTTCGGCGCCACCGGAAGCGAGGGGGAGAGAACCCCGCTCCTTCTTATTCTTCATTGGCCTCCTCCCTAGGTGGGAGAAGGATTTCCCCTCTGTTACTTGGATTCCATGGCATGGGAGGGGCGAGAGGCCCTCCGAGATTGGATCTCACTCTCTGTTCTCTTCTGTTTAGCGTTCCCCAGATCTGGCCAAAAACCGTTTCTTATATTCCTGGAGATCCGTAACTCTGATTACGCTCAGATTTTAACATGATTTTTCCCGGATATAAGCTTCCTTGTGCCCGAAGTAGAGCTCCAACTGACGTACGAGGTGGGCACAACCCACCACCGCGCACCAGGGGCCTTTGTTGCGCCCTGGTGTATTGTGCCCCGTGTGGGCCTCCATTTGCGGTGATTCCAACTCCCAAAAATCAAAAATATTCCAAAATAATTCTCCATAAAATTTAATTGCATTTGGACTTCGTTTGATATGGATACTCTGCGATACAAAAAACATGCAAAAAGCAAGAACTGGCACTTGGCACTAGATCAATAGGTTAGTCCAATAAATCATATAAAAATTTGCCAAAAGTATGTAAAACTTGTATAATATTGTCATGAAACAATCAAAAAATATAGATACTACGGAGACATATCAACATCCCCAAGCTTAATTCCTGCTCGTCCTCGAGCAGGTAAATGATAAAAAAGATAATTTTTGATGTGGAATGCTACCTAGCATAAACTTGATCATATATCTAATCATGGCATGAATATTAAGACATGAGTGATTCAAAGAAATCGTCTATAATTTGACATAAAGATATCAATACTCAGGCATCCCAACAAACAATCATGTCTTTCAAAATATCAATGCTAAAGAAAGCTATCCGTACAAAATCATATAGTCTTGTCATGCTCTGTCTTAACACAAAGTATTTATCATGCACAACCCCGATGACAAGCCGAGCAATTGGTTCATACTTTTTAACGCGCTTCAGTTTTTTCAACTCTCACACAATACATGGGAGCAAGCCATGGATATAGCACTACGTGTGGAATAGAGTATAAGGATAGGGATAAATATAAAGAAAAAAAATAGAAAGTCTCACATCGATGTGGTTAACCAATGGGCTATGGAGATGCCCATCAATCCATATCAATGCGAGGAGTAGGGATTTCCATGCAACGAATGCAGTAAGAGCTATAAGTGCATGAAAGCTCAATATGAAAACTAAGTGGGTGTGCATCTAATCCTATAATGAAATATTCCCACTAGTATATGAAAGTGACAACATAGGAGACACTCCAAATGGAAAACATGGTGCTACTTTGAAGCACAAGTGTGGTAAAGGATACTAACAATGCCCCTTCTCTCTTTTTATTTATTTTTTTCTTTTTTTCATATATTTTCGCTCTCATTGTCTGAAGTCTCATCCCGACTTGTGGGGGAATCCTAGTCTCCATCATCCTTTCCTCACCAGGGCACTGCTCTAAAAATGAATAATGATGATCATCACACTTCTGTTTACTTATAACTCAAAAGAAGATAAAAATTACAACTCGATACCTATGACAAAGTATGACTATATATGAATGCCTCTGGCAATGATATAGCGAAACATGTATGAGAAATGATGAACGGTGGTTGAGCCACAACTACTATGTCAGCTATATGATCATGCAAAGCAATATGACAATGAATGCTCAAGTCATCAACAGAAGCGGTGGAAGTTGCATGGCAATATATCTCGGAATGGCCATGGAAAAGCCATAATAGGTAGGTATAGTGACTGTTCTGAGGAAGATATAATAAGCTTATGTGTGGTAGAGCGTATCATATCATGGGGTTTGGATGCACCTGCGAAGTTTGCACCATGTCTCGATGTGAGACAGGGCAATGCACGGTACCGTAGAGGCTAGCAAATTGCGGAAAGGTAAGAGTGCGTATAATCCATGGACTCACATTAGTCATAAAGAACTCATATACTTATTGCAAAAGTTTATTAGCCCTCGAAGCAAAGTAATACTACGCATGCCCCTAGGGGGATAGATTGGTAGGAAAAGACCATCGCTCGTCCCCGACCGCCACTCATAAGGAGGACAATCAATAATAAATCATGCTCCAACATCATAGCATAAAGAGAGACTATACGTGCATGCTTCGGGAATCACAAACCTTAACACCAATATTCTTACTAACCACAACCTTTTACTAGTACCTCCCACATATTCCATCTCTATATCGCAAAAATATTGCAAGGAATCAAACATATCATATTCAATGATCCATAAGCTTTATGTAGGATTTTATGACTAACCATGCAATTGACCAATTCCTTTTGGCTCTCTAAATAGATATAAGAGAAGCATGAGAGTTTAATTCTTTCTATAAAAGATCATGCTCTAACAAATATAAGCGAAGCAAAAGAGAATTCTTCAAACAACGGTTTTCTATGTGAAGAGAAACTGGCAATCCAAACTTTAAATGATATAAGTGAAGCACATGAAGCATTCTATAAAGCCACACTCAAAAGATATAAGTGAAGTGCAATGAGCATTCTATAAATCAACCATGGACTATCCCATACCAGCATGGTGCATAAAATAAAAATGAAAACTAAATGCAAAAGACGCTCCAAGATTTGCACATATCACATGAACGAAACGAAACCGAAAACATACCGATACTTGTTGAAGAACGATGGGATGCCTTCCGGGGTATCCCCAAGCTTAGACGCTTGAGTCTCCTTGAATATATACTTGGGGTGCCTTGGGCATCCCCAAGCTTGAGCTCTTGCCTCTCCTCCCCAATGCCGCATGGTAGTTTTGTCACAAGAGGGGTAATCTTCACACAATCCCATGTACTGAATAAGAAAGGGATAAAGAGTTGGCTTACAATCGCCACTTCACACAATACATAAATAATTCATACATCATCCAAATACACTCAAAGACCGACTACGGTCAAATCCAACAGAAAAGGAAGATAAACCCCAAATGCTAGATCCCCGATCGTCCCAACTGGGCTCCGCTACTGATCATCCAGAAAAGAAACATAACAACGACCAAGATCTTCATCAAGTTCCCACTTGAGCTCGGTTGCGTCACCTGCACTGGTTTCATCGGCACCTGCAACTGTTTGGAAGTATCAGTGAGTCACGAGGACTCAGCAATATCACACCGGCAAGATCAAGACTATTTAAGCTTATGGGTAGGATAGGGTAATGAGGTGGAGCTGCAGCAAACACTAAGCATATATGGTGGCTAACATACGCAAATAAGAGCGAGAAGAGAAGCAACACAACGGTCGTAAGCTAGAAGTGATCAAGAAGTGATCCTGAAACTACTTACACACAATCATAACACAAGAACCGTGTTCACTTCCCGGACTCCGCCGAAAAGAGACCATCGCGGCTACACACGCGGTTGATGCATTTTAATAAGTCAAGTGTCAAGTTATCTACAACCGGACATTAACAAATTCCCATCTGCCACATAACGCGGGCACGGCTCCCGAAAGTTTATACCCTCCAGGGGTGTCCCAACTTAGCCCATCACAAGCTCTCACGGTCAACGAAGGATATTCCTTCTCCCAGAAAGACCCAATTAGTCTCGGAATCCCGGTTACAAGACATTTCAACAATGGTAAAACAAGACTAGCAAAGGCGCCCGATGTGCCGACAATCCCGATAGGAGTCGCACGTATCTCGTTCTCAGGGGCACACCGGATGAGACTAGCTACGAGTAAAACCAGCCCTCAAGTTTCCCCGAGGTGGCCCCACAAGCAGCTCGATTCAGACCAACACTTAGAGAAGCACTGGCCCGGGGGGGGGGGGTTAAAATAAAGATGATCCTCGGGTTAATTACTCCCAAGGGAAAGGTATAGGTTGTTAGGCAAATGTAAAACCAAGGTTGGGCCTTGGTGGAGGAGTTTTATTCAAAGCAAACTGTCAAGGGGGCCCATAACTCCCCAACCGCGTAAGGAACACAAAATCAAGGAACA
Source organism: Triticum urartu (assembly GCF_003073215.2). NCBI lineage: Eukaryota > Viridiplantae > Streptophyta > Magnoliopsida > Poales > Poaceae > Triticum > Triticum urartu. Next base: position 14,895 of record NW_024116543.1, read on the forward strand.
TAACACCAGTATGAAGGAAACTAGGGCGGCAAGAGTGGAATAAAACACGAGGCATAAGGCCGAGCCTTCCACCCTTTACCAAGTATATAGATGCATTAATTAAAATAAGAGATATTGTGATATCCCAACATATCCATGTTCCAACATGGAACCAACTTCAACTTCACCTACAACTAGCAACGCTATAAGAGGGGCTGAGCAAAAGCGACAACATAGCCAAACAACGATTTGCTAGGACGATGGGTTAGAGGCTTGACATGGCAATATGGGAGGCATGATAAACAAGTGGTAGGTAGCGCGACATAGCGGTAGAGCGAACAACTAGCAAGAAAAGATAGAAGTGATTTCGAGGGTATGGTCATCTTGCCTGAGATCCCGCATGGAAGAAGAACGAGTCCAAGAAGTAGA
>NW_024116544.1:0-5064 GCF_003073215.2 Triticum urartu
TGAACAAGGAAATATAATAATAACTAATTTATTATTGCCTCTAGGGCATATTTCCAACAGGCATAATTTTCATAAACAATAAATGAACCAATAATTATAAAGATATTATACATACCACATCCGAATCATAGACAGGACGAGGGCCGACGGGGGCGGATACCAAAACCATCGCACTATATAAGATGCAATAATAAATGTAAGAAAATGATACAAGTATCTATCTAAACATACAAGTAAGAATATTTTTTCTTTCAGAAAGAAGATAAGAACAAGAGGCTCACCACGGTGGTGTCGGTGATGAGATCGGCGCGGGTTATCGACGGCGGTGAAGACGGGGACGGGGCGTGACGGACCGCTAAATCTAGACAAATCTCGAGGAAAATGGAGTTTGGAGGTCGAGCTTCGAGAGTAGAAAGCTTAAGTAGTGTGGCCCGGGCATTCCATTGAACACCTCATGTGCATAGGAGGTGAGCTAGAGCACCACAAAGCCCTCTCCCCCTCGGCCAGAAAAAATAGAGCACTGTGCTTTGCTCTTGCGCGAGGGGGTATATATAGGCACCTCATTGGTCCCGGTTGGTGACATGAGCCGGGACTAAAGGGGAGCCTTTGGTCCCGGTTCAAGCCACCAACCGGGACCAATGGTGGTGGGTCAGGAGCGAGGCCCATTGGTCCCGGTTCATCCCACAAACCGGGACCAAAAGGTCCAGATGAACCGGGACCAATGGCCCACGTGGCCCGGCCGGCCCCCTGGGCTCACGAACCGGGACCAATGCCCATATTGGTCCCGGTTCTAGACTGAACCGGGACTAATGGGCTGACCCGGCCTGGACCATAGCCCTGTTTTCTACTAGTGTTACGCCCCAGCGGCCCGCGCGCGTTACTTAATCCTGGTCAGAAACGCCAAGGACCTTGGCATTTCAAGCGGGCCACGTCAGCGAAAACAGCGGGTTCAGACTGATTGTGGCCCAGGTCAGAAATGCTAGCCGCCTCGGCGTTTGCGTGTTGGCTTGAAACGCTAACTTGCTCGGCGTTTCTATGTTGGGTGGAAACGCCATAGACCCTGGCGTTTCTAAAAGGGTCAAATGGCGAAATACTTTTTCGTTGAGTTCAGTTTATGACTATAAACGCTGACAAGGTCACAACAGTTATTTCGGCCTACCTCGACCACGCGATCACCAACGTCACGTCGCGCCCTTGACTTGCGTGAAAGTACGCCCGCGCTGAGCACACACGCACGCCAGCCATTTCCCGTCGCTTTCCCCATCTCCCGTCCAACGCCACTTAGCTAGCGAGGTGCCTCGCCGGCCGGCTGCCGGCCGTATAAAGGATAGATTAATAGCCGGGGCTCAGTGTCCCTGCGCGCACTAGGTGAGCGACTGGTGCTCAAGGAGGAAGGTCGACCGGGTGTGGACTGTGGAGAGAGAGATGGGGTCGCTGGGGAAGGAGGCGGCGTCGGCGGGGGAGCGGGTGGTGCTGGCGGTGAACGGCGCGCGGCACGAGGCCGCCGGCGTCGACCCGTCGATGACGCTGCTGGAGTTCCTCCGCACTCGCACGCCCGTCCGGGGGCCCAAGCTCGGCTGCGGCGAAGGTGAGCACCGCCCCCGACGACTCCATCGATTTCATCTCCGGCGGCTAGCTCGCTCAGTACTACTAGTTCGTTACGCTGTGTGTGAGAGTGTTAGAGAATCTTTGGCTGAATAAGCGGATCGGATCGAGCCAGATCGATTGAACTCTGCATACGTGCACGTAGGACCTCGCGCCACATGCGCACCCATCCCAGGTACCTCTCGTCTCGTCTTCGCCTAGGTTAGCCAGCGCTACGCTATCGTTCATCGTCTCCTCACGTACACATCGCCAGGTAGGTAGGAAAGGATCGATCGTACCTGTGGTAGGCATGTACCTGTTTTTCTTTCTCTGTTTCTTCTCTTCTTTTGGCGCCATGCATCTTTCATTCAGCAACCATCACAGCTATGTTTCTTCTTGGGAACCCTCTTGCCTTCTCCGGCCTCGGTGTGCGTAGCGTAGCATGCGACGATCTGATCACGGAGATTGCAAGAAACACAAACGGAGACAAGGCACATGCTATACATGTTCCGTTCTTGCAAAAAATTAACACAGTATAGATGCAGACGCTCGTACATACACATACACCCATCCCTATAAACACATGCACACACCCTACGAACCTCTAGGAGCACCTTCGAAAGATTGGACTGTCACATCATCTCGATATTAACAAAGACACCATAGACGTTTTTGTAACCGACGGGAACTTGAACCCTGAATGTACATCATTGGAAAGATCGAAATAAATCAAAAAATTAAACATCAATATCAAGTCAAGAACTTGAACCTTGATAGACTGGTTGCACCACAAAAAATCTAACCATCTCTTGCATGTTTTTTTTTCAACATGAACGAAGCATGTAGAAGTATACACATATGGAGACATAGAAAGGCAAATACCATACTTGTATTGCTTGCCAGCCGGAGAGGATCTAGGCACTCACGTTCCAACCTACTATTAACACTTCGACAGCACAGACAATCGCATTAGCCGCTGCTCCTTTAGTTTCATAGTGATCCATAAGTGAAAAAAAAAATCAACTTGCTCTCAAGTGTATAACTCAATTTTTGTGTGGAAGACACCAGATTCTTCTTCTTTTTTGCGAATCACCTGGTAATATCCTTCCAAACGTTCAGTGCAATTTTTTTTCTTGATATGGCTTACCACCCGTGCCAAATGGTAAATGCCAATATGGCTTTACTTATCAATCGATCAACGACATCTGTTTGAAGGACAAGCAATATGAATCCGAGAGAATAGAAACGGGGCAAAAACACACCTCGCTCAGCAATGACACTGCACGTTACTTTCACTACGCTCAGGCCTAGCGATGGTATGGAGATATAATATCTTTTTTTGGGGGGATAACTTATAGTATTGATTAAAAAAATGGGTAAAGCTGGAGGATTGGTTCTTTACGGGCACTCAGGCATGATGGAGACAAAATCATACCCTGCCGCTGTACTTTTCTTTTCTCGTAAGTGGAGTAGGCATGCAAAGCAATCAGGCTGTAATGGGGAGTAAAGAACTACATTTATGTTGTCATATGTTGGTATTTATTGCCATGCATGACACAAAGTAGCACATCATTTAATATGATACAGTATCATGATATGATACTCAAGCCTCTCTTTCTTCATTTAATTCCTATGCCACTTCATCAAAATTGCTTAGTTGGCATGCGTGATACTACCTATGATACTCCCATTACAGGCAGCCTCATACACCCATCCCAAATCATTGGACCTTGACCCCCTGATTTGTGATTGTGATTGCCAATTTTTCCGTTTGGTGGTCAGGTCCCATGTGCAACCGACGGTATTTCAACCTTTGGCACGTGCTTAAGTTTGCTATGCGGCGATATTTCTAATCGGCAGCAAACTTTAGCCTGTATCAATTCGACAGATGTTTTTGTAGTTACATTGATGTTTATATAGATTCACATCACTTTACATAAAATATAGCCAATAAACGAGGTAATTTAATGGGACCATGTGCTTCACGATTGCCTTTTTTTAGTTGAGAATTATATAGTCTTCCACTTGTTTTCTCACATAGCTGATTTCATAGTACTATTACTATGAAATAATCATACCACGAAAACAGAATATGCTTCCCTAACTAAATGTGCAAGTTGCTAACTTTAGTAAAAAGGTTTGCTTCATTATGAGTACACATGAACAATTGATTACATTTTCGCACAACTCATGATTTATTTTTAAACTTTGAGATAATAAAAATTTTGGTACATGTATATAATATTCGCGGAAATATGACAATAATAATCGAAATTCGTGCGAATGTTTCCAAAATTGATTAAAATATAGGTGATTTTATAAATGTGAATATCTATAATTATATACTTTATTTAGTTTTGAATAATTAAAAATAAATATGTATTTAAATTATTTTTAATAATTTAAACTCTTTTAGAATAATTATCTTTGAATAATTATCTATAAATATTATTTTTGTTGAACTTGCTGAAGACTTTAAAATTGCAAGAAAAACATAACGGACTCTTTTTGAACTTTTTTAGGCTATTGTCAAAATTATTTGATTTTTGAGGTTTGTGTTTTCTTATTGTATGAAAATTATTGAAATAATTATATTTGGAATGTCCATCAACTGAAAATCGAAACACAGATCGAAAAAACTATAACCATCAATAATACATGGCCTAACATCATTGAGAAGCCTGACCGAAGGCACGAGATACTTTTGGGCCTATCGTTAGCATGCACGAGTTCCCGATTCTTCCCTTTTTTTCGAGAAAAAAAATTCCAATTCCCATTACGCTCCCGATTCAGCCACGCGGAGGTCGCACGGCGGAGACGGGGAGGCAGCGTTGAGGCCCGGCAGCCAGGCAGCTAGTTGCAGCGCCGAGGGCGACCCATCCCCCATTCTGCGGCGGCGCGGCCATGCTCCAGGCACCTAGCTGCGGCGAGCCGGCGACGGGCGACCCAGCCAACGAGCACGACCGGCCGCACAGCCACCGCGCACTAGTAATTCCTCTCTTTGCCCTAATCGCACCACGGCGTCATCTCAGATTCTCAATACCAGTTTCCCCATAGGCTATGGAAATCTGAGATTCGCAGTTAGCGATTTGGTAGCATGAATTGTCAGTCAATTGGTTTTCTTACAAAAGTTTATAGATTGCAATTTAAGTAGATTTGGCTTTCAGAAGGCATTCATATTGTTTGGAATTGAGATGATTCTCGAAATAACTGAGTTGATGCCTATTGAAATAGTGCCGTCAGAACTTGAGGAAAGGAAAATTGTGCTCTTCTGTAGCTTGGCCTGCCCAACCATTTGTGTAGCCGGCAGTGTTTCTGATTTACAATGTCATGTTGCTGCGTGCAGGTGGATGCGGCGCATGCGTGGTCCTCATTTCCAAGTACAACCCGGCCACCGACGAGGTGACCGAGCACTCGGCGAGCTCCTGCCTGACGCTCGTCGGCAGCCTCCACACCAGCTCGGTCACCCCCCGCGCAGGG
>NW_024116545.1:0-9120 GCF_003073215.2 Triticum urartu
CTTGGGCAGGGCTGGCTTAGCAGATAGTTCAGGCGGTTTGGGTTAGGGTTGGGCGCCCCACTACGATTTTTTGGCCTACCCTTGCGTCGATGGCCATTGTCCTGTGCATTGGTATTAGCCACAAAATCCATGTTACCATCTGCTTTATGCTTGCCTCCTCCGTCATTGCCTACCCAGTGATGCTGTTGACCTTTGGAGCTGTTCTTCTTCTTCCCCTTCCCTGTCTTGTCATCATCAGATTCGGGATCCTTGGTACTATCAGAATCAGCATATTTTACCAAAGCGGCCATGAGGGTCCCCATGTCGGTGCAATGACACTTCATCCGTCCCAATTTCAACTTCAGGGGCCCAAAACGGCAGTTGCCTTCTAAGGTTAATACTGCAGTGTCAGCGTTGATGCGATCTGAGGAGTGCAACACTTGTGAAACCCGGCGCACCCAATGAGTCGTTGATTCTCCTTCCTCCTGGACGCATGCAGCTAAGTCCACTATCGACATAGGCTGTTTACAGGTATCCTTGAAATTGTTGATAAACCGGGCTCGTAATTGGGCCCATGAACTGATAGAATTAGCGGGCAAGCTTTTTAACCAAGTACGGGCCGTTCCTTCAAGCATCATGGTGAAGTATTTTGCACACGCCGTGTCATCCACATCAAGCATCTCCATGGCCATCTCATAGCTCTCTACCCATGTCTCTGGTGGTTGATCCGCCGTATAATTTGGTACCTTGCGTGGGCCTTTGAAATCCTTGGGCAGGCGCACGTTGCGTAAAGCGGGGACGAGGCAAGGCACCCCCAAAGAACTAGAAGTAACACCAGGTTCGATCGAAATGGTTGGACAAACCGGCGTGAGCTGCCGAGCCTGATGCTGTGCGGCTAACTCGGCCTCCCTGCGCGCTCGGGCCCGGTTCACCACTTCCTGAGCGTCATCAGCACCACCCGTAGGGTTGTTACCACGGGGGTGCTCCACGTCGTTCATTACTCGACACTGCTGGTTCATCCATATGTCTGCTATAGCTCCAGCTTGGACGGGGGGTCGAGTGGATCCGGTCGCGGCTGTACGAGTATGCCTCCTGTTGAGCCAAAGCTGTCCTCAGAAGTTCCTTGACCCGTCGCGTCTCTACTGCCTGCGGCAAGTCACCTTCAACTGGAATGGCCTCCAGTCGGGCAGCAAAGGCAACAAGATTGTCCATTGGGTTGGAGTAGTGACCCGGAGGTGTTAAAGCATCCTGAGGTATAACGGTGTTTTGACGAGGCGGGTCCATCTGACGGGGCTGAACCGGTGCACCGGTCCCAGGGGCTTCTGCCCGGTTCCCCTCCAGCGGATTGCTGGCTCTTGGCCCTGGAGTGTTGAAAAGGTCTCTGGCCTCGAAAATCGGAGGTAAGTGGGACCGGTGTTTCCTCCTCATGACTTCATGCGACGCGCTCTGGTCCAACATAAGCCTGTAGGCCTGTGCGTCTAAGCTGGCCCGCTCTGCGGCCATCCTGGTGTCCTCTGCCGCCAGATCCGTCTTGTCCTGGGTGATTTGTTCCTTTACCTTTGCAATCTCCGTGGTGTGAGCGTCCTGATCTGGCGGATTAACTTCTGCCATAAGCACAGCCAACGCATCAAATAGTTCTGATAGAACCTGAGCCGGCGGGCGCACAGGGCCTCCTGCCCCGGCAGCCGTTGCTGCTACTGAACCAGAGATCGTTGCCGCAACTGTCGAAGAGTGAAGCACTGCTTGTGTTCCGGTCATGAATATTCCAACCCGGTTAGGCAGATCAGAGGGGGTCTGGGATACTGTCGCCATCGGAACAGTTCTCAATCCGGCCATCTTGTAGCTGATAAAGAGATTTGGTTTCTCCGGTCGAAGATTCGTCACCGGAATGAACGGCAGTCGCCCCGCGAAGCTCCGATCCATCCTCATAACTCCCTCCATAGATCATTCCCACGAAGGCACGCTTCATGGCCGGTTTAACCCGGGCGGATCGCGTACGCTGAGCCGTCTCGACGAGGTCGGTGCAGATGTCCGGCTCAGGGCCCGGTTCACCGATCTTGCCAATGAAAACGTGAATGCTACCAAAGGGGACCAGGTACCCGTACTCAATTGAGCCGGCCTCGGGGCCCCAGCCTGCGTCGTTGATGTAAAGTTTGCTGCGACGACTCTTAGTCATCCGGCGTACAGCGTAGCCCTCGAGTCCTTCAAAGCGGCCCTCCAAGAACCGGAAACCATCGTGCGATAGCCCCACGGTGGGTGCCAACTGTCGTGGTTTTGTCACGGCAGATGTCCTAGAGAAAGGACTTAGTCGTGGAGCCATCGCTACGGGTTGGCTTGAAGGGGTTAAAGCGGACACAAGGACGCAAAAAAGTTTATACTAGTTCGGCCCTTCAATGAACGTAAAAGCCTACATCTAGTTGTGATGGAATTGATGGTTGTTTCGATGACTAGGGAGCAAATAAGCTTCGCCTATGTCTCGAGTTGTTGTCTGTCCCTGAACCGCCGCCGGGTCGTCCCTTTATATACATGGGTGACGCCCGTCGGTTTACAGAGTCCCGATACCGGCTCATAGATGCGTCCGGTTCGGTCTCCACTATTCCTAACTTATAACACAAGTTACATACCGACGCCAGTTTATAGCTATAGGCCTTAAACCGATTATGGGCCTTTAGCCCTCATCTGCCCTCATGGGCTTTTATCACACTCAACTACTGATGAAGTTAACCCGGCTTGTCCTGGCCGGTTTACGCCCAGTAGTAATATCCCCAACACTGGTTTTTGCCATCTATCCAACAAAAAACACATTCAACTCCCGAAGGTAATGTCGACATGCTTATTTTACATTTTGTCGTAGAAAATTAGCCGCAAATGTATGCCAAAGTGGGTGAAACAAAGGCCAAAACAGGCTAAAACGAGTGGGCCAAACGAGGTTGCCGTTATTCACTGCAATGTCAAACGCAACATAAATGTCACATTTACCAAAATTATCACCTTTGAACCCCATCTAACAAAATCGTTGAGACAAACATGACCTTTGAGCGTACAAAGTGAAAATCACTCACCTATGGTTTCCACCGGTTGTATTTTTTATTTTTTTTGCGGGAAAATTTTGGATCTATTCATCTTCAAACATGATAGTACAATGAACATCAGAAATAATTAAAATTACATTCAGATCCGTAAACCACCTAGCAACGACTGTAACTAAAGCGAGCCAAAGGCGCATGGCCGTCATCGCCTCTCTCTTGCCGGAGCCGGGCAAAATATTTTATAGTAGACAGACTGAAAGTCGTCGTGCTAAGATCCCACAGGACCAACCCACCAAAACAACAACCATCGTTGATGAAGAGTAGCGCAGATCAACGTGAAGACACACGAACATAGACGAAGGACGAACAGATCCGAGCAAATCCACTAAAAACGGATCAGCCAGAGATGTCTCCACACGCCTATCAACGACGCTAGATGCATCACCGGGACAGGGGCTAGGCGGGGAGAACCCGGCTGTATTTATGTGTTGGCACCAAAATAGGAAGAGCAACCTACATCCCTAGAAAAAGTCATATTGATCTGGAGGAAGGTATACTGCTCACTCTACTTAAGATTTTAATAGTCTGTGAGTATATATATACGATGATCGGACGGTGATGCTGCGTGCATGAGCCACAGCGATGCGAGAAAACCTGCTCGTCACCCTCGATCGATGGATCGATACATGAAGTAGTATTTATTTTTTTTTAAGCGTGGCCAATGCATGTGCATGCAGTAGAATCTTGAAAGGGATGGCCAGAGTATGTTAGCTTATCTAGGGTTAGGGTTTTGAGAGTGAGAATTGCGCGGGTCAAACATCGTCTTACGCAAGCACGCTGACGGCTGACTGCTTCAACGAAACGACCGTCAAGGCCGAGCAAGCATGGCAGGTTCTGCCCTTGTTCCCTGATAAGAATCGTTGAGCTGAGCTGACCATGCAATTTTTACTCCTTTGCCCCTTGCGGGACAAGGAACGGTTGCGTGTTCATCGCTGGCTGGGACTGGGAGTTGGTGAGCAGAGGGTCGATGAGGTCGGTCAGCAGCGTTCAGACATTATACTTACTGTGTGGTAGTGTACGGGCCGTGCTGCGTTTTTTCAGTCGGTTCCGTGAGCAAAGTGATGCATGGTGGTCCGTGGACCGTTCTGAAATTTCTCTTTAGCCTGTATAAACCACACTAGAAAAAAATTGTTTAAAACTAGGGTGTGGTTTGCTCTCATCTATATGAAAACTGATTAAGTAAATCTCATCCAGTTGACATCGATATGTGATTTTGTTCCTCTTCTTCACTTGTATTTTTTGTTTCTCGACCTTTTTATTGTATTCTTATAGAAAAAAATGTGGCTAGTTGCACCGTAACTTTTGTGTCGGTGTGCGAGCGTGCAACTGCAGTTGTGCGTGAAAAGGGGCAAACACTAGAGATCCACAATAAATCGGTCAAATACAAAAGAAAAAAGTGGTATGAATCTCCACATAGAATCAAATAGTGCAGAGGCTGGATGGAATTTAACTAATTCACAACTACAAGAGAACTTTTTTTTTGCGGGAACAACTAGAAGATAATTAGCAGGTGAGATAGGGTTTATATTAATATTTTATTGATGGAACACTATGTCTCGTTGGGTTGGGGTCACTGCAAGGGTTGTGCCCAAGATGGATATGATCGGCTGGCCCTGACATCATTGAGGATTGACAGGTTTCGGGTAAGGGGTCATAGGACCTTGTCGGAGATGATGGAGATGGAGATGATGGACTGTCGTTGAATTTGATCGAACGGTCCAGGAAAATCCGAATGAAGCAAAAAAAAGAAATACACAGGCGACTGGATAATAGCCACCCAAACTGAGAGCAGTGGAGCAGGAGCACGTAAGTGCCAGGTGGATAACATGACACGTGTGAGTGGAGTGATGGAGGCTATTTCGTTGTCTCCGGAAATTCGATGTATAGCGGCTCACTTTCTCGACCGATTTCCCTGGCCTAGATTTGTTAGAGGAAACTAGCTGGTAGTACTACCAGCTCATCCAAAGTCTACACCAAACCATATGATATGCCTGTCTCGCTTAAACTGCTAGGCCAATGCTTTGTTTTTTCGAGCTAGAACCAATTCACTGTTGAGTTGTTAAAAACAAGCAACGCCTGCATCGATCTCGTCCCCGGCAGCCTCTGAGCAAAGGGTTATCACTAGCAACTGGTACCGAATGAAATCCTCAAAGCAAGCCTGCACTGCTAATAATTAGCGGCAGCACTGGGTGTTGCAGAGCCAGAGAGAAACACGAATGCTATGGCGGACGATGCACATAGCCTTTAATATTACTTCTTCGAATTCTGTTAACACGTTATTTGGAACGTGGCTTAATGGGGTAAAAGTTGAAGGATTAAACTCTCTGTATTGATTATAACTTCACAGGTTACACATATATATACATGGAGTGCAACGGCAGGATAAGGTTGCAACTGATCTAGCTAGTCCTAAGGAGACGTGAGCTACGTGCGGGACGAGCCAGTCGTGGGCGCAGGACCCGGACGTGCGGGTGGCGTGGAGGACGCGGCCGCGCGCAGTCGAAACGGGGTCGTTGAGAACGTTGAGGCTGTCACGGAACTCGTTGAAGATGGCCGTTGGCAGTCCTTTAGTGAAGATATCCACGAACTGAGAGGAAGTGGGAACGTGCAGAACCTTGACGTCGCCGATGCTGACCCGTTCGCGGACGAAATGCAGGTCGATTTCCACGTGCTTTGTTTGCTGGTGTTGCACCGGGTTGCTGGAGAGATACACGGCACTCACGTTGTCACAGAAGACAACGGTGGCACGGCGTGGCGGTCAACGGAGCTCGGTGAGGAGTTGGCGAAGCCAGCACGATTCGGCGATGACGTTGGCGACCGCGCGGTACTCGGCCTCCACACTAGATCGGGACACCGTGTTCTGACGCTTCGAGGACCAAGAGACAAGGTTGGGCCCGATGAAGACGCAGAACCCGGATGTCGAGCGGCGGGTGTCCGGGCACCCGGCCCAGTCGGCGTTGGAGTAGGCGATGAGGTCGTGTGTCGGGGCAGAGCTGTGGAGGCGCAGACCGAGGTGGGAGGTGCCATGCACGTACCGCAGGATCCGCTTGACGAGCTGGAGGTGCGGCTCGCGTGGATCGTGCATGAAGAGACAGGCCTGCTGCACCGCATGAGTGATGTCCGGCCTCGTCAGGGTGAGGTACTGGAGCGCGCCGGCGAGGCTCCGGTACAAGGTAGGGTCGGCGACGGGCGCACCCTCGGAGGCAGAAAGCATGGCGCGAGCGTCGAGGGGCGTGCTGATCGGCTTGCAGGTGAGCATGCCCGCCCGATCGATGACCTCGAGCGCGTACTGCTGCTGCGAGAGGAAGAGGCCGGAAGCAGAGCGCTGCACATTGATGCTGAGGAAATGATGCAGCTTGCCGACGTCTGTCATGGCGAAGGCTTGGTGCAGAGAGTCGATGACGTGGCGAAGGAGGGCGTTGCTGCTGGCGGTGAGGATGATGTCGTCCATGTATAAGAGCAGATATGCCATGGAGTCGCCGCGATGGAGGATGAACAGCGAGCTATCGCTGCGGGAGGCGACGAAACCGAGGGCGATGAGGTGCGCCGTGAACTGCGAGAACCAGGCTCGGGGGGCCTGCTTCAGGCCGTACAAGGAGCGCTGGAGACGACAGACATGATCCGGGCGATCGGTGTCGAGGAAGCCGGAAGGCTGCTCGCTGTAGACGACCTCGTCGAGCCGGCCGTGAAGAAAGGCGTTCTTCACGTCCAGCTGGTGGATTGGCCACGAGCCGCTGACGGTGAGGCTGAGGACGACCCGGATGGTTGATGGCTTGACGACGGGGCTGAAGGTCTCGGTGTAGTCGACGCCCTCGCGCTGGGTGAACCCGTGCAGGACCCAGCGAGCCTTGTGGCGTGCCAGAGAGCCGTCGGCGTTGAATTTGTGCCTGTAAATCCATTTGCCGCTGACGATGTTCACACCTGCAGGACGCGGCACTAAACACCAGGTTTTATTATGAATCGGTGCATCATATTCCTCACACATAGCGGCATACCAGTGGGGGTCTTTTAGGGCGGTGCGGTAGGTTGGAGGGATGGGGGAGAGGACGTCTACAATGAGATTAGTTTGGGTTTTAGGAAGGGCAAAACCAGATTTGCCGCGCGTGCACATAGGATGAGGGTTTTGTGGGGGTGCGATGGCGACGACGCGCGGTGTGGGAGCGATGTGCTGCATGGCGAGGTGCTGCATGGCGCGGTGCTGGACGTGGGAAAAATGCAGCGAGGGGAGGGTTGCATGCGGTCATGGGCCACAACGCGTGGGGTGGAGCCGCGTGGCGGAAGGGAAGGGGGCGAGGTGGGAGCGGCATGCGAGGATGGGGTCCGCGGAGCTGGCGCAGGGGGCGGGCCGGTGGGAGGGTGGGATGCGGCGGGTGCGGGGGAGACAGGTGGGCTGTTGTGGGTAGGCGCGCGATCCGAGGAGGATCTGGAGCTCGTGGGAAACGAGGTAGGTGGGGGCGATCCCGAGGCGTGGAAGGGCGGCGGACGATGTGGTCGGGTGCTGGGATTTTCTGTGGTGGGATCGGGTGCGGAAAAGCGTGGATTGGAAGGGAAAAATACTCTCATCAAATGTGACATGCCTAGAGGTATAAAGGCACCGAGTGCGGAGGTCGAGGCAGCGGTAGCCTTTATGCTCGGGAGGGCTACCAAGAAGAACACACGGGGTGGATCGGGGTGAGAGTTTGTGGGCAGTGTATGGTGCAAGGTTAGGGTAGCAGAGGCACCCAAAAGTGCGTAGGTCAGTGTAGCTAGGGTGAACGCCGTGTAGGAGAAAGAAGGGTGTGAGGTTGTGAACTATTCGAGAGGGTCGTCGGTTGAGAAGATGGGTAGCCGTGTGGAGAGCTTCGACCCAATATGCCGGTGGCATGTGAGCGTGAGCTAGGAGGGTGTGAACAATGTCGTTAGTGGAGCGAATGGCATGTTCGGCCTTCCCATTTTGCGGAGAAGTGTGCGGACACGCGAGACGGAGGACAATGCCTCGGTCGGAGAGAAAAGTGAGAAGGGCGGTGTTGACGAACTCACCCCCATTGTCACTTTGAATGCAATGGACAAGGGAGTGGTACTGCATTTGAATGTAGTGGCAAAATCGTACAAGAACAGAGGCCATTTCAGACTTGTTACGGAGAGGGAAAGACCAAGAGAAATGAGTGTAGTCATCCATTATTATAAGATAATATTTAAAGCTAGAAAAACTAGATACAGGCGACGTCCAGAGGTCATAGTGAATTAACTGAAACGGGAAACTAGTAAAGGAAATTGATTCTGAAAAGGGTAATCTAGTGTGGCGCCCGCATTGGCATGCATCACATGTAGGAGATGGTACGGGCACGTTATTACATGAAGGGGAAATAAAAGACTGCAAGGAGGCCTGAGTAGCCTGGCTCGGATGACCGAGGCGGCGGTGCCAAATATCGCCGGCGGTGGTGCTGGTGAGGACGGTGGCGCCGGAGCCTAGGAACGCGTAGAGCGGGCCGGAGCTACTGGACCTCATGATTAGCCTCCGAGTGAGCAGGTCCTTCACAGAAAAGCCATAGGGGTCAAATTCAATTGAGCATGAGTTACCAGTAGTGAATTTACGAACGGAGATTAGGTTTTCGACTACGTTGGCAGAGACTAGGACGTGGTTGAGATGAAAGGGTTTGGGAGGGAGGGAGGCATAGCCGAGGGAAGAGGGAGTCATGATGGTGCCGTTGCCTACTATAATGGGAGGAAGATGATGAGCTGAAACATCATAAAGCCGAGTGAGTGTGCCTGCGTTCCCGGAGATGTGCGAGGAGGCACCGGAGTCCAGGTACCAGTCGGCGGCGTCGGGCTGCTGCAGGGACATGTTGCTCATCGCGGAGTTGAGCATGCTGAAGTTGTCCCACGAGCCAGGAGCGGGCGACGGTGGTGGTGGCGCATGCGAGGAGGACGGCGCGCCAGGGTAGAAGACGGGGTATGCCTGCGTCGGGGCAGCGGGGCAGGGCCCGAGGATGCCGGCGGCGTGCGGGGGCACCCACGGAGCACGCCCAGGAGGAGGAAAAGGCGCGCCCCAGGGCGCGAAGTACCCCATCCA
>NW_024116546.1:0-6903 GCF_003073215.2 Triticum urartu
GCCTCGCGTCTCCGTGGCCTGCTTCTTCCGGCCGCAGGGCGCAGCCACATCAACGAGAGTGCTACAGCCAATTGTCACCAACGGCGAGGCGCGGTACAGGAGCACCACCATGGCGGAACTGGTCCGGCGCTACAGGGCCAAGGGCCTCTACGGCAGCTCTCTGCTCCAGCACCTGAGTCTCTGAATCCATCCGATCAAAACTACAAGCTAGTTGCTCGCTCGGCACCCCAATCATATCCATCCTAGTAATGCAAGATGCTTGGATTGTGTTTGTGGTTCGAATTCAATATATATGTATCCAAGCAATGCAAGATGCAATTAATCTTTTCTGCTTTCCAAAGTGGATGTCATAGAATGATTCGACATCCAACACAAATGAAACAGGGAGCAAGATACTGACAATGTCTCAGTTCAGCTTCCCCAAATTTACAGGAAAAGTCAGGGAACTCTCGCCGCTTTCATTTAAGCAGGTTCATTACAGGCCAAATTATATATGTCACCAGCACACAAGAATGTGGATGCAGTTTTCAGAACATGAAAGATGGTTGGCTTGTTGGTCTTTCCATGAATTGCAGAGAGCGTCAAATTAAGACTAGCCATGGCAACATTATAGTATATACACAGAAACTGCAGATATTGCTGAGTACATTTTCTGTATTCTGACTATATATACAAGGGCACATCTAATTGATTGGTAAGGTCTGTTTGACAACCTCTATTGGAAAATAGCAGCATAAAGAACATATAATGCCATGACATACTAGAACACCCAATACCCACAAATCAACATCCAATAATTCAAATAAGCATAAACATGAAGTCTCATATACTAGGTTGCAAATTAACCTAAATAAGGAACTTCAAAATGTACCACGCGAGGCATTACAGATATACTACATAAGAAGAAATTGAGGAATCACGCTCAATTGGGCTCACAGGTTAAACAACAATGAGGAAACATGGAAAAACATAATAAGGAACATTATTTGAAATCTATATGATTTTACAAACCTGGGTTTTACCAAGACGAGACTCAAGATCAACTTCATAATCCCTATGCTTCAAAGGCTGTCTTTGCACAGGAGGGCCCCTATCTGACGTTTGTAGAGGAAATATTTCAGTATTGAATGATAATAACAGGCTACAGATTTAATAGAACTAATAACTTTAGACAGAGTGCATACCCTTGCCTCTCCGGGCTTCATCCTGCATAACCAAGGGAGAAAGACAGAACAAATGTTAGCAATGTATTGAACAAGAGAGAAGTATGAATATGATCATGTTTAGTTTTCAAAAAACAGTAGGACATCGTGGAGGACCTTCTCATCCCGCTCTCTCTGTCGAGCTCGCTCCAAGTACTCCTCCTTGTCAAATTTCCTACGGAAAGTGTTATCCACACCTGCAGGCTACGCATCATAACAAGCAGAGGATCAGCTCAAAATCCTCAAATGCACCACACTGGCTTCTCTACAGACAAAAAGAATTACGAGTAGGAGCAACTCACATTGCCAGACATGTTGCCCTGCCCACTGCCAAGCAGATGCCACCTACGAATCATCACATGTACAAGAAAGATAAGAAACAAAACAATAGCCTGACAAAGCGAACAAAACGTGCCTCTGCGCAACCATCAGAGAAGCTGCTCATGATGGCAGCAGGATTTGACTCACTGAAACAATAAACATCCCTAGGCTGAAAATTAACCAGCGCAGTAAACTACCTACAGCACACGCAATGTGACATAAAAAGAAGTATGGGACAGAGGTGCAGTTGATATGAAACTCGAACCATAAATCAAAATCCATAGAGCATAGCAAAACAACACAGCGTGGTAGAGTATCCATCATTCCATCTTGTATTTAAGATTGCAATAAAACTGAACCGAATGAATTGAACCCTAATAGTATTGCATGAAACTGCATCGAATTGAACCTTCTTTTTTTTAGATGCATCGAATTGAACCTTTTTTTCTAGATGCATCGAATTGAACCCTAATACGGGGCACGGCAGCATAAACAGCAGGGCGTTCCATCAATCACTAACCGAACATCGAAGGATAGTTAACCCTAGCCTCTATCAGGCACGAATGGATTATGAGGACACTCGGAAATCGGAATCAAGGGAGCACGGAACTCACGGCGAGGGGATCCGACGCAGGAGCCTAGGAGGGGTGCCGAGGAGCGCTTGCCGCAGGCACGGGGGACTGGCGGGGAGGGAGGAGGCAGTGGTGGCAGCCCTTCCAAGTTGCAAGAGCCGGGGCAGCACCAACGCGGGCCGCTGGCGGCGACGGGCAGGATCCCCGGGGAGCCGACGACGGTGGGAGGGAGAGCCGAAGCAGCGCAGAGATGTTTTTTTTAAAGCAACAGATGTTTCTTTAGGGGTATAAGCAGCGCAGAGATGCGGCCTGGGATGGACTGAGAGGCTCGTGGTTGGGCTGGGCCAGACAAGGGAGGGGCCGAAGTCTGGTTCTCCGGCGGCAGGGACGCAAAAAAAAAAAAAAGTAACGCACTGGAGAGACAACGAGGAACAATCAGTTTCTTTCAGGGCCACGAGCACACCTACGACGGCAAGAATTGTCCCCAGCGCCCAGGTTATTTCACGGCCACGACCACACCTGCGCCGGACGGCCATCAACCGACGGTGTGGCGGCCATCAATGCCGCGGCGGTGCTGGCACTCTGGTGGCCGTCAACATGGTTCCACATGCATCATGGAGCTTTACACACACGAGCATACATAACACCGATAACAGCCAGTGCAGGATATAAACAGTTCAAACAGCCGATACATTCTGACGGTGTGCACAAAGAGTACATGACCAGTATAAAACTTAAAAGTGCAATCAGACATTGTCCATGTAGAAACAAACGGCAAAAAAGATGGCAACGAGTATCTCTAAGAGTATCAGGTGAAAGCAAGTCATGGCGTTGGCGCTAGAAACACGAATCACGGTCCGAAATCGACACGGGAGATGTGGCGCAGACTCCCCTCCTACTGCATGGCCTCCTCGATCGCCTGCTCCTCCTGCGGCGGCTCCTCTGAGGCCTTGGTCCACAGCGACTCCCACTGCCCGTCTGACGACTCCTTCCACAGAGTTATGTCGCCCTCGCCGGCAGCCACGGACAGGATGTTTCCCGTCAGGGACCAGGACACCCTCCACACCGGAGCCTCGAAGTCACGCATGAGCTTTCCTTCCCACTTGCCTCCTCCTTTGCCACTGGTCCAGATGACAACCTTGCCGTCTTGGGACGCGCTGGCGATGGTGGACTTTGCCAGGCCCAGGACCGGTGCCCATGATACATCTCTCACACACTCTTTGTGCATGTCGGAGACCAGAGCGCTCTCCAGCTTCCAGCCACCATTGACAAACTCCCACACCTTGACGACACAGTCAAAGCCACCAGACACGATCTTGTGGACGAGCTGATCTGAGCCAACCATGGACCCGAGTGCTGCTGCTGGAGCCCAGGAGACTGCTGTCACGCCAACAGGGTGCGCCCGCTCAATGGTTGCAGCGTCACATCCTCCTGTATCAGGCCGCATGGAGATGACAGAGATGGTGCCGTCAGAAGACCCACAGGCAAGGCAAAGGCCAAGTTCATATGGAGCCCAAGCAATGGAGTTAACTGAGGCCTTGTGGTTGTCAAACACATGGAGCTGAGACCATTGCCCAGTGGCAGCCTCCTTCCAGACTATCACACGGCCATCATAGCCGCAGGATGCGAGAATGGAACCATACTTGGGATGGGCCCATCCGACACGCCACACAGGACCATAGTGGCCAGTGAGGGTCGCAACAAGCTGGGACGGGGCAGATGCACCTCCAATGCTGGTGATCTTCACAGTGGAGTCAGAGGAGGCTGTGGCAAGGCGCTTCCCATAGTAGTCAATGGCAGAATCATGAACCATGTCCTTGTGGTCTAGCTCTATCTTCTTCGACGACATGTCGGCGCCAACCTGAACTTTGATCCTACATATAATTAAAAATGAAGTGATGAGCTCGATTCAGGAAAACAGACCTCATAGTGCTATTAATTGTACAGAGACGAACTGCATCAGACAATCGAAGTTGCACATGAAACAATTAACACGGTAACTAAAATGCAGAGAAAGGCATGTGCTTTCCCTTGTTGCAATAAACAACAGGGAGAAAAGCAACAACTCACTTTCCCACAAACCCATAACGTGTAGTGTCTGCTATTACAACAGACGTCAGTTGGATGGAAGAAAGAAAAAGAAAGGAAAAAACATCAAACTTACTAGTGTCACAAATTTTTTACCCTAGACATAGGATTGCTAATAACCTACTGGTGCTTGAAAACTCCCAGCATTATCCTGCAACTTGCTGGATCAGATATACACCCTCCCTCTATCTAATTTTTCAGAAAATTCTCCTTGAATCTAGTCATGGCAAAGACAAGAGGTCTAAAGACTTGCACAGACAAAATACAGAGGCAATACTGAACATATACTGAACCAATATGAATGAGCCAACAGCAACTCCGGTAGAAACTTCAGATCTAAAAAGAGTAACTTAAATTGAACCCACTAGGCACTGGAATTATCAAACATCGGTGCCTAACGTTTTTCAGAAGAAGATTTAAAATCTTAGGCGGAATCCGTCCGGATCAGGGCCAGCTCTACATCGAAGTTAAACGCTGGATCTGGCGAACTACCTGGATCATCATCTTACGCATGCCCCTGGATCATCCTAGCGCCACCTAGGGGCAGATCTAGATGGTGTGGCGGGTGTGCACCGGCAAACGGAGAAATTGTAAAGGTCCTCTCCCTACCCTAGCGGAATTGATTGATTCGAAAACAAAGAGGGTTGATGCTGCGGTGATGAAAACAACCTAGCTGCTCATACCTCGGAGGAAGGAAGGAGACCCGATGGCCAGGATCTCCCGGGGGCGAGGAAGAAGGGGAACGGCGGTGGCGGCGGAGAAGCGCGTCCCCGAGTGGCGGCAGGAGGGGGCCGGATCGACGCGCCGGCGGTGACGCTAAGGCGGCACAGCGGCAGTTGAAGGTAGATCCGCCGCGTTGGAAGAACTTGGAAGCGAAGGTCAGGACGCGAGGGGTTCGGAAGGGGAGAGAAAACGTACCACACGGTAAGGGGTGTGAGTTTGGCTCCGGATAACTGATTACTCAGCTGGGAGTTTTCATTGCTTTTAGGGGTGTATATGTAAAATTAATTATTATTATTATTTTGTGGAGGATGTAAAATAATTTCTTAGCATCCACATGCAATTTATTCTCCAAAATCCACATGATTTACCTAGCTCCGGCCATGATGTTTTTCGATGGCAATACCAGCCACGCAAGGATGGCAAATTTTAGTGACACGCGGCAAGTTTCTGTTAAAAATAAACTGAAGCATGAAAGTTGAGAAAGACATGCCTACCATATTTGGGATATCCCGTGCATATTGCAGCTATTCATTTGTTTAGAGATTCACATGCATTAATGAGTACTGCTTATAGTTGGTCAAGATTTGCTCTCATTACATGCAACAATACTGTTCTAGCTATGCTCCATCATCCCATTCTTTTTTTATGTTATTCCCAGGTTTAAATCGATTTTGTCTTGAGAATCGGCAGCCCAACTTTATGATCTGTTTGCATATTTATGTTTATGATGATAAGGACTTCAAAACGAGACCGCACTTGATTATATTTCAACGAGTTTCAGAATTCATGTTTTGAAACATGGTTAAACACGATGGTTCACTTTGGAACACGATGCCCCAAATAAAAATTGGATATAAACACTCTTATTTAGTAATTTTGCATACAGTACGGAACAATATAAAGCACACTAACACACAATGAGACACAATGATACAATCTGGATCATGAATTTATGATGGACCTCAATGAAACTGAAACTTTTGTTGTAATAAAATATATTGATATTTACAAACTTTGACATTTTAAGAATTAGTTCGATACACATTGGTAAATAGTGTAACATTATGAAAGGCAACGAGCCATACTGAAACAATAAGATTATTTATGCGAAACAAAATAAAACTTATTGATTTTTTCGCATGGAATTAATGAATTTCAATGAAACATGTTTGAAGCCTGATGATTTAGTTGTCAAAAAGATAATTTCAAAAAAAATATTCAATATTGGTCTTGTTTAAAGATCTTGCCAGAAAATCGCATTTGTGTAAATAGAAGGTGAAACAAATTTTTATTTCAAAATATATTAGGCATGTATTTGTTTGAATGAAACTATTAGAGAATACTAAATAATGATATCAGTGGGGCCCATAGAACAAGAATAAAAAATGAGCATGCATGCAGGGGAAGTCTCGTGCATGGTAGAAAATCCTCTCTCCATCAAAGTTGCCATTCTTGTCAAATATAGATGATATCCCCACTTCACTAAATTGAAGGAAATATACCCTAGAGGCAATAATAAAGTTGTTATTTATATTCCCTTATATCATGATAAATATTTATTATTCATGCTAGAATTGTATTAACCGGAAACTTAGTACATGCGTGAATACATAGACAAACAGAGTGTCACTAGTATGCCTCTACTTGACTAGCTCGTTAATCAAAAGATGGTTAATTTTCCTAGCCATGGACAAAGAGTTGTCATTTGATAAGCGGGATCACATCATTAGAGAATGATGTGATTGACTTGACCCATCCGTTAGCTTAGCACGATGATCGTTACAGTTTCATTGCTACTGCTTTCTTCATGACTTATACATGTTCCTCGGACTATGAGATTATGCAACTCCAGAATACCGGAGGAACACCTTGTGTGCTATCAAACGTCACAACGTAACTGGGTGATTATAAAGATGCTCTACAGGTGTCTCCGATGGTGTTTGTTGAGTTGGCATAGATCAAGATTAGGATTTGTCACTTCGTATATCGGAGAGGTA
>NW_024116547.1:0-44285 GCF_003073215.2 Triticum urartu
AAGTGTGGAAAAGGATAGTAGCTGTAACACCCAGGATGCGGCTATCTCTCCCACGTGTCGGAGCACGACTTAGAGGCATAACCACGTTGTAGGCATGTCGCAAGAGGGGTAATCTTTACACATCCCATGTATTGAATAATAAACAAGTACAGAGTTGGCTTACAGTCGCCACTTCACACAAAACATAAATATAGCATTACATCATCCAGATACAATCAAGGTCCGACTACGGAACCAAAATAAAGATAACCCCAAATGCATAAGATCCCCGATTGCCCCGACTGGGCTCCACTACTGATTGAAAGGAAACGAAACAACACAACGAACACGATCTTCATCGAGCCCCACTTGAGCTCAGTTGCGTCAACTGCACGGTATCATTAGCACCTGCAAACTGGTTTTGGAAGTAATCTGTGAGTCACGGGGACTTAGCAATCTCACACCCTCGCGATCAAGACTATTTAAGCTTATGGGTAGGAAAAGGTAGTGAGGTGGAGCTGCATCAAGCACTAGCATATATGGTGGCTAACTTACGCAACTGAGATCGAGAAGAGAAGCAAAGCACGGTCGTGAACTAGAAGTGATCAAGAAGTGATCCTGAAACTACTTATGTTCAAGCATAACACAAGAACCGTGTTCACTTCCCGGACTCCGCCAGAAAGAGACCATCACGGCTACACACATGGTTGATGCATTTTAATTAAGTTAGGTGTCAAGTTCTCTACAACCGGACATTAACAAATTCCCATCTGCCCATAACCGCGGGCAGGGCTTTCGAAAGTTCAAAACCCTACAGGGGTGTCCCAACTTAGCTCATCACAAGCTCTCACGGTCAACGAAGGATATTCCTTCTAGCGGCAAGACCCGATCAGTCTCGAAATCCTGGTTACAAGACATTTCGAGAATGGTAAAACAAGACCAGCAAAGCCACCCGATGTGCCGACAAATCCCGATAGGAATCGCACGTATCTCGTTCTTAGGGCAAACCGGATAGATCAAGCTACAAGTAAAACCAACCCTCAAGTTTCCCGAGGTGGCCCCGCAGCAGCTCGGTTCGGACCAACACTCAGAGGAGCACTGGCCGGGGGGTTAAAATAAAGATGACCCTTGAGTCTGCAGAACCCAAGGGGTATATGGTGGTAGGTAGGCAAATGGTAAAACCAAGGTTGGGCCTTGCTGGAGGAGTTTTATTCAAGCGAACTGTCAAGGGGTTCCCATAACACCCAACCGCGTAAGGAACGCAAAATCAAGGAACATAACACCGGTATGACGGAAACTAGGGCGGCAAGAGTGGAACAAAACACCAGGCATAAGGCCGAGCCTTCCACCCTTTTACCAAGTATATAGATGCATTAATTAAATAAGAGATATTGTGATATCCCAAACAATAATCATGTTCCAACAAGGAACAAACTCCATCTTCACCTGCAACTAGCAACGCTATAAGAGGGGCTGAGCAAAGCGGTAACATAGCCAAACAACAGTTTGTTAGGACAAGGTGGGTTAGAGGTTTGACATGGAAATATGGGAGGCATGATAAATCATGTGGTAGGTATCGCGGCATAGGCATAGCAATAGAGCGAGCAAGTAGCAAGCAAAGATAGAAGTGATTTCGAGGGTATGGTCATCTTGCCTGCAAAGTTCTCCGAGTTGACATAAGCTTGATCCTCGTAAGCGTACTCAACGGGTTCCTCGATCACGTACTCATCTCCCGACTCTACCTAAGGCAAGAACACAAGCAAGGGAAATGCAATCAACCACGGTGCAATGCACACGCAACATGATGCAAAGCATGGCATGGCATGCGGGATGTAATATGCAATGCATAAGCGTGCTCCGAAAGGAAAAGATTGAACCAGGACTCAACTTGGAAAACCAAGAGCGCCGCTGGAAAGATGAGTTTATTTCGGTCGAAATCGATATAAAGATCACCGGAATCGGATGCACGGTTTGCAAATGGCAAGCAAAACAATAATGGCACTAATCTGCGATTAACAGCACGATGCCATCTAGAATGCAACAAGAAACTAAGCAACTACACTCCAACATAGCAACAAAGCACATGGCAGTGGTCCACTCAAGATGCTTGACAAAAGATGAACACTGAGCTACGGCTAAATCACACAAGAGTAGGTTCAAACAAACATGGCAAAAGTGCAAAAGATAACAGCATCACAGACTTAGTGAAAATAACATGTCAGGAATTAACATCAGGAAGCAATGTTTAAAGCAAGATAACAACATGCTACAGGATCAGATCATAGCAATACAAGGCATGGCATGAATCTACTCAAAGCATATAACAAAAGTCCCTTACTGACCATGAGTCAAAAAGGATCATAAGATATGATGGCACCCATGTAAACATAGAAAGTTCCGTTAACAGATTCAGACTTAGCAGAAAACTGGACATGGCAAAAACAGAAATTATGAAGGCATATTTGCGAGCTCGATGCACTCAACACAAGGCATTGCATGACAAGCTAAGCATACTACCAGCAACAAGACATTATTATGAAGCTAACCAAAGCAAGAGCAAACTGATATCATGCATGGATCAACTACAACAACCTCGGCAAAATTGATTAACACGTAAACAATCTGCCAGGAACATTTTATAGCAAAAGTAGAGCAAGATTAAGTCATGCTAGGGTACTCCATAATTGCAAACAAAGAAATGGATGGATATAACATAACAATATCTCAAAATCATCCTTAATGAACATACTCAAAAGAAGCATGGATCACTCTGTTGCAACATGAATACATGGCATAAAAATAACAACAGAGCAAAGAGTTAGTGAAATTCTAAGTCTCTGAAATCAGCAACATCACGAGAGCTACTTTGCATGCTTGTGCTAGTCACCACATTGATCACAAAAATACATGGCATACACCCCTGTAAAGATGGCATGGCATAGCCCAAAACACGTGTAGGGCTCAAGTTTATAGGAGGCACACATTAATCATGGCAAAAATGACAAATGCTCATAAACTGATAAGAATCAGGACCTAACATTATGAAGCACTCTTGCATCAACAATTACGCCATCAAGATGGACTCAAACAAGCATGGTGCAATGGAACAAAATGAAGAGGATGACCAGATTAACAATTTGATATATCATACGCGCAAAACGGAGCTATGGATGAGGAGTTATGGCATGATGAACACGGCTGAAAATAATTTAGAAAAAGGGAATTAGTGATATTTTACCCTCCGGGAAACGGGACGGGGAGGACCCGGGACAAAGGGATCCGGGGCCCGGGGCGGTGTTTGGTTCGCCGACATGGTGGATCTCATCCACCCCGGCTCCGGCGACGGCGGGGCGGCTCCGGCAAGGAGCTCCGGCAAGGAGGAGGCCGATGGGGCGCGGGACGGCGGAGGAGGCTGTCGGGGACGGCCGGCATCGGTCCGGCCCGACCGGATCCGCGGGCAAGGACGGCGGTGGCGCGTGCTCCGCGAGCGCACGCCGACGCGAGGTGCGTCGGCACGGGCGGCGAGGCCGGCGGCGGAGCTTGGTGGCAGCAGGCAGGGGCAGAGCGGCGATGGGCGACGGCGCGGACGACGGAGAGGTGGGGCGGCGGAGGCGGAGACGCGCCGCAAGGCGGCGCGAGGACGCGCGGGGTCCGGCGAGGCACGGAGCCCGGCGAGCGGCGGCGCAAGGCGGCGAGGGCGGCGGAGGAACGCGGCGGCGACGCACGGGCTTCGGGACGGTGCGTTCGGGCCCGTGCGGGCCCGCGATGGGCTCGCGCGGCCGGCGGCGCGGAGGAGAGGAGAGGGCCGGCAGTGCGACGTGGCGCGATCTGCGGGCGCGGGGCGGTGGACGTGTCCGGCCGGGGAAGACATGTCCGGCGGCGCGGGGAGGGAGCTAGGGTTCGGACCCGATTTGGACGGGGAGGACCATATATATAGTAGAGGGAGCTAGGAGAGTCCAAATGAGGTGCGGTTTTCGGCCACGCGATCGTGATCGAACGACCGAGAGGATGGAGGGGTTTGTATGGGTTTTGGGCCACTTTGGAGGGGTGTTGGGCTGCAACTCACACGAGGCCTTTACGGTTCCCCGGTTAACCGTTGGAGTATCAAACGAAGTCCAAATGGCACAAAACTTGATAGGCGGTCTACTGGTGGTGAACCAAGGCTGCTTGGCAAATCTCGGTCCAATCCGAGAATGTTTAACACCCGCACACAAAAAGAGACAAAAGAGGGCGCCGGATGACATAGGAGTGTCGGATCGCAAAACGGTCAACGGGGAAAATGCTCGGATGCATGAGACGAACACGTATGCAAATGAAATGCATGACATGCAAACAAATGATAAGGCAACAACAGTGAATAACTGGCAGACACCTAGCGCAACGGTCTCGGGGCGTTACAGTAGCATTGCCCCTTTTTTATTTGGCCTTTCTTTTTATTTGGCCTTTTTTGGGACAATGCTCTATTAATGATGATCATCACACTTCTATTTATTTACAACTCAAGAATTACAACTCGATACTTAGAACAAGATATGACTCTATATGAATGCCTCCGGCAGTGTACCGAGATAGCAATGATGCATGACTGGCATGTATGAAAGAATTATGAACGGTGGCTTTGCCACAAATACAATGTCAACTACATGATCATGCAAAGCAATATGACAATGATGAAGCGTGTCATAATAAACGGAATGGTGGAAAGTTGCATGGCAATATATCTCGGAATGGCTATGGAAATACCATAATAGGTAGGTATGGTGGCTGTTTTGAGGAAGATATAAGGAGGTTTATGTGTGAAAGAGCGTATCATATCACTGGGTTTGGATGCACCGGCGAAGTTTGCACCAACTCTCAATGTGAGAAAGGGCAATGCACGGTGCCGAAGAGGCTAGCAATGATGGAAGGGTAAGAGTGCGTATAATCCATGGACTCAACATTAGTCATAAAGAACTCACATACTTATTGCAAAAATCTACAAGTCATCAAAAACCAAGCACTACGCGCATGCTCCTAAAAATGTTGAAACTTGGCATGGAATCATCATTTCACCCGCATGGCATGTGCAAAAGAGTAGAGACGGTAACTGCAAAAACTGGACGCACTTCTTGTACAGACTGGACAATGTCTTTTGGAGTATCAGGGTTTCGGGCGAGAACTCATCTGTTATACGGGCACTTCAATGTATTATATCACTATACTTTTAGCAATTTTCAGTATCTCTCTTTTTGGCTGTACACTTAACCGTATGTGCTACGCCATAATCTGCATGACATAGCTACGAGAGTATGTGCAATCAAACTTTCTCCACACAGTACATCTGGATCTTCTCTCTTGCTATTTCCAAGTCATACTTCTCACTCGAACTACTTTTTGTATGTGCAGCTCTATACATCCATATTACCGTTGAAATTGAAAATCCTCACAAAACTCACTAATATCAATGATTCTCCGAAACTGCTTGAAAAGTATTCAACTTTGCATTCGTTATTCATGGAATCACACCTGTCTATTGCTATCGTTCCGTAATCGCAGCTGTGAGAGATGCTACTGCGCCATAAAACACTAGTGATCGACGACCTCGTTTAACAAATACATGGACAATGTGCTTATCGGAAGTGTTAATCGCGGATTCTTCGTAGACGACGTCCTCCTACATATTACACGGGCATCTTCTCAAATAATGTTTTTAAAACGTATTGAAATCCTGATTCTTACTTGCGTTTCGTTTAGCATAAGAAATCAAAAACAACAACACCGTGCTCAAATAAAAACAGATAAAAATATACAAGTGACAACGTAGCCCTCACATCTCAACGACCGATATATGCACAATCATCTTATAGCTCGTATTTCATTCATGTGAAGATCTTTACCGAATTTGTCTTAGTAGAGAGCTATATGACCGTTGAAATATGTATAATGCAACTATTCGCTGCTAGCAACTACTGATACTCATCTAGCTCTCATTAGATGATATCATTGGCATGGTAATCCATTAGTGTTCACTCTCACTATCATAGACACTAGAGAAGAGCATACTCGCTAAACGAAGAAGGTATCACTTCAGAAGAGACGCTGAAGCCAATACTACGATGCACTCATCAATAGTCGGTACAATTAGCAAAATGTCTTTCTCCTCGAACGTAAGATTAAATTATGTACGCGGATGTATCAGAAAGCGCGAAAAGCTGAGTCGGAGTGTCCATCATGCGCGCAGTGTGGCATCCTCGGCTGTTAGAGCTAACCTTGTATTTGATGTATCCCTTGAACTTTTTTAGCCTGTGGTGTGTGAGGTGCGCATTCTGCCAGTGTATGTGCGGACTCAATTTGCCCCAAATCTTTAGGTTCTTGCCATTTTATTCCCCTAAGCATCTCCAATTCAGAGTCCTTTCTCTCATAGACACCTATGTATGCTACTCTCACGTACAAAACTTTACCTATAATCGATGCTCTTGCCACTACAGTTATAGATCCACGTCTTTTACCCAAAACTTGAAAACTTCACAACACAAAACTTGAAAACTCGTAAGCTCCGTTAGTATAAGAAAATAAATCACCACTTTAGGTACTGTGAACTCATTAAAATTCATATTGGTGTAATATCTACTGTATTCCAACTTATCTATGGTTCATACCCTCCGATACTACTCATAGATTCATCAAAATAAGGCAAACAACACGAAAACAGAATCTGTCAAAAATAGAACAGTCTGTAGTAATCTGGATCAAACGTATACTTATGGAACCCCAAATATATCTAAAATAAATTTCTGGACGTGAGGAATTTATCTATTAATCATCTTTCAAAAAACTAAATATCACTCTCCAAAATAAAATGGCAGCAATTCTCGT
Source organism: Triticum urartu (assembly GCF_003073215.2). Lineage (NCBI taxonomy): Eukaryota > Viridiplantae > Streptophyta > Magnoliopsida > Poales > Poaceae > Triticum > Triticum urartu. Next base: position 6,835 of record NW_024116547.1, read on the forward strand.
GAGCGCTAAAGTTTCTGTTTTTTAGAGCATGATCACAAGACTTTCCCCAAGTCTTCCCAACGGTTCTACTTGGCACAAACGCATCCAATAGAAGACGTGGGATACGCTCGGCAAACACACCATCTATGAGCAACGCACGTTCGTGTTAAATCGAACTGGGACAATGTATTTTACTGATAAGTAATCGAAGTGGTGTACAGAAACGAAATCTACATATCCTGTTAGACACGCCGTATCTAAATGTTTTATTAATATGTGATTGTAATATATGCCGACTATCTTTGCGTCTCAGTCAATCAAGCAGCGCTATCGATATTTACGCAACCCTGGCTTCATCGCATTTCTGACATGATTCTCACAATTAGTTGTATGTTTTCTTCATGTACAAAGTTTAACTCGAATATAGATAGTGACATAAGAAGACGTAAACATACGTGTAAGTGTAAGAATATGACTCCTACTCTATTAAGTGACACTCTGGAACCACGTGGCTTATAAGACTTGCTAGTGGTATCATTATTCTTTTCACGCTGCGCGACTAACAACTCTAATTTATTTTTTTTTTGAATTTTACATATATGTAATCACTTGCTTAGGAAGGTTTATTTGTTTATGCATTATGAGCATGGCCTTAACGAGAAAGTTATATATTGGCTCAAGACTAGGCCGTCAGACTGAACGGAAACTTGTGTTCTATATCCTGAGTATCACCATGTGATCATACGGCAGTTATCTATTCTCGCACCGAGACCACTCCATTCTTGATACACTCTTGTGCGCACTTCAATGTTGTTTTTAAACTATGATTTGTGATATCCCCATAGACATACTCATTTGTGATTTCTCAAAGATATGCAGTATACACTTTACTCAAGCCCTCAGTCTATATACTTTTCTCAGATACTGCCCAGACAGTTCTAGACTTATCTAGTTTAGTTGTTATCTACCGTCAGCTTTACCAGGTTACTCTCTCTTTAGAGAAGACTTAATGAATCCTGTGATTGAATCAAAAACTCACTCTACATGAACTTCCTCTGTATCACCGTGTTATGAATCTTGGCATGAGGTTGTAATTTAGTTCAACTCACCCGCGAGAAGCATGTAGCGAAAAGTGATAGCTAGCAGCTTTGGCTCACGTGTAAGATCAATAGCTGTGTAGGACAATTCGCCGTAATACAAATTAACTGGACCAATATGTCATGTTCTCGAAGAGTTGAGGAGTCTACTACTCGTGCTCTCGTCGATAACTCAGTTGTTTTCGCTGATACATGTTCCAAAATTCTCTCATCATCACGTATTTATTGGTCTCTATCCTAATCTGTACATTGATAAAATCACCGCATCAACAATAACGTGGACTCTCTGTATATCGTGCAGGGGCGTATCCGAGACTCTCTGGGCGACGTTCCCTACACTTTTCTACAGCAGCTGCTGACATGTATTGATAGTCTATCTCATCGTTACGCCGCGTTATGTTTGTTTCAGTAGCTAAAATTAAGACCCGTTAAACTCCGAAAATCACTACAACCGAAACCCATGTGTGTGTGTGGTGTGAAAACTTCTGAAAATGTGAAAAAACTTGCATTGTGCTCAGATCGATTTCACGTGGCATTCGAGCCTTGATTCGGCTTATGAGAGTACAGGAGTGTCCGTGACTCAACATGAGAACTGGAGAGCAGGCAGCCTCTCCGTGTACTCAGAACTTGACGTCCACGAATTGCGCCTTTCGGAGTATCCGGGTCCCAACAATTCGGGAGCTCGCGAGCAAACCTGTTCCTTGTTACCGTGCTAATAGCGCAACCTGCCCAATTTTTAGATTATTGGTTGCAAAATCCGACTATCTGTGTGCGTGGTTTAGTATGCAGCATCGACAACGGGCATGGAGTATCAGATCTCAATTGTTTCATAACGGCGCTTCTTCGAATACGCAGTTAATTATGGCTGTTCTCAGTCTTTTACCGAATGGTCTCACAGGCGCTAAAACCATCGAACGCAGTAATAACCTGAACCCTATTCACTAACCGAATGTATAACTGGACAAATGTTGAAACTTGGCATGGTCATTCATCCTCTCCCCCGCATAGCATGTGCGAGTGGTTGTGAGTAGTGATGCTGGTGATGAGCAAAAACTGGAGGCACTTTCCGTAAGATTAGAACTGTGGCAACGCAATGTGCTTTCCATTGGTAGCTATGAGTGGGGCCTCGGTGATCGATAGCCCATGAGATAGTCTCTTCTTCGTGCACCGGCCCTGTCTCAAATGGAGCTTCTCTTTTATTGTTATCTTGCATTATGCCTGACTTCCGTTTTTCGTTCTGAAACTTGCCCCGTAATGAAACAGTGTATCACTTACAACCCATTTACGCCTTGTTGTGAAACTGTGCCTCTGTTTAATGAACAGTGTATCACGGGCACTTATGCATATATCTCAATTTATACTTATTTGAAATCCTGACTTCTTTTAGCATTCAATGCAGCATTCAAAGCGGCGTCATCAATTTCCAACACGTTCTGACATCATTTCTGTTTTTCAGTCATTTACCGAATTTGTTTAGAGAGCTAAATGACCGTGAAATTGAAAATCACTACAAAATGAACTCTGCCAATGTTGAAACTTGGCATGGTATCATCATTTCACCCACATAGCATGTGAGAAAGATTAGAGAGGGTCACGGCAAAAACTGGACGCACTTCGTGTACAAACTTGACAATGTCTTTCGGAGTATCAGGGTTTCGGACGAAAACTCATCTGTTACATGGGCACTTCAATGTTTTTTAAACTTATTTGAAATCCCGACTTCTTTTGCGTTCTGTATGCAGCATTCAAAGTGATGTCATCAATTTCCAACAAGTTCTGACATCATTTGCTGTTTCTTTACCGATTTGTTTAGAGAGCTAAATGACCGTGAAATTGAGAATCACTACAAAATGAACTCTGAAAATGTTGAACAGGGATGGTATCCTTTTTGTTTAGAGAGCCTAAATGACCCTGTGTAATTGTGATTCCGTGATGAAAATCTACTACCAAGTGGTAACTGCTGCACAATTGTGTCGATACCTACGGATTGCAATATCCAAACTATTATCTCACTCGGCACCTTGAGCATATTACACTGGATTGCGGACACCGGATAGTATTGTGGATGCGTTCGAGCGGCAAAACCTGGACACACTTTGTCACGTGCTTACCACAACTCCTGTGAAGCCCATCGTCTCTTTACTAGTATCAGGGAGTTTCAAGGACAGAATAGCACTCGAGATCTTTTCACTACTATGAGCACCTCTCGAATGTTTTCTCTAAAAACTTATTGTATCTCGTCGATACTATCTTCCGGTTCAGTATGCGTCATCTCAAGAGCCCATTGAGTGACGTCTCACTCATATCTCTAAACACGTTTACGTGACATCACCTTTGCGCTGTTTTGTTGTACACGGTCATTTCAACCGATTTTTATTAGAAAACCTAGCCATCACTTGTGTGATATCATATTATAAAGGCAACTCGTATAGACGCACACATGAACTCCTTGTATAAACTTGTTGAACCCTTGACATCGGGTAGAAGGATCATTATCTCCCACTCTCGCTGTATCTCCTGGACGCATCGGTGCGAAGAAGAATAGAGAGGGTCACGGCCCCAAAGTTGTGGACACGTCAGACTTACGATGTATCATTAGGACAATGATGGTTCTGTGGGCCTAGTTTTTAAAAAGTAAATCTAGAGAGGTTTGTCTCGGAGAACTCACATCTGCTAACGGCACACATATCCACAGTCGATTGATTTTGAACTTCTCTCGCAGAAATCCCGACTTCTCCTATATGACAACTAACATGTCCCGCAAGAACAACCATGTGAACTCAAATCAGCGAGAACGATATATAACTTACCTACTCTACGAGCATACACACAAGCCTGTTTCTTGACAATCACTTTGTCTAGCTATTTTTCCAGTCTTACCTCGATTTGGCATATAAGAAGATCGGCTACGCCATCGCCCAGCGTGTGAAAATTTAAAGGGAAACATACATACAAAATGAACTCTGAAAATGTTTGAACTTGGCATGGTTATAATATTTCCACCCACACAGATGTCGCGATAAGAGATAGTAAGAGAGCGTATATGCAAAAAACCGGCCAGGCACATACTGCGTTACAACCAATTGGAGCAAAGTTCCTCTACAGAAGAATCAAGGCGCTTTTCAGACGCATCTAACGTCATGCTACCCCTAATATATGTAGCCCTCGAGGGCCTCAATCGTTTATGTCAAGTCTTATTTGTTTGACTAATATCTTCCTGACTGCCTTGTGCCTAAAGTTCCACGCAGTCGGCTATGGCTTCTAAAGCGGCGTTCTTCAATTCCAACACGTTTCTTGCACAATCATTTGCTGTTTTTCAGTGAAATATTCACGGATATTTGGGCTTTAATCTGAGAGCTTTCTTGACAGGGACTTCCTATTGCACCGCGTCCGTACTACGGTTGTGCTGAGATCAGCTACAATAATGAACTACTGTAAAAATGTTGAAACTGGCATGGTATAATCATTCGTCAAAACCGCATAGCATGTGCGAGAATCGCGGTTTATGGTAGCTGGGCTCCAACACATAGATAGAAGAATATTGGGGAGGCTCCACGTATACGCCGCCTCAGACAAACTGTTACGGGTCCGATACTCATGTTCTCGGAGGTAGAGCTTGGATGCGCGTTTTGGACGAGAACTCATACTGTTACATGCGGCAATTAGTTCAAGTTATCCCTTTTGGTAACCTCATTATCTTAATTATGATGAACTACTGACTTCTTTTATGCGCATTCAGTAATAGAAGGCGCAGTGTACATTTTGCGGGCGTTTCATCAATTTCCAACAACGGTCTGTAGAGTGATTTGTGTATGCTTTTCATGATTTCTCTCGGATTATAGATATATAGAATGGATGCCTATATCAATGATATCTGTTTTAATCATTGACTTTTCCTTGATCCACTACAGATACAAAATGCAGCCTTGTGCATCACCTATTTGTACCAATTGAGCATGGCTATCTCCTATTTCATCTGCCGCATAACTATTAGTCCTCTCACAAGGTAGATGATTAAACGAGGTCGCCCGGTCAATAAAATAACTGGACATACTTCGTGTACAAACTGGACTCTATATGGTCCTTCGAGAGTGTTTATTCTGTATCCCGGCGTCGTCTACGAAGGAAGAAAACAACCCTCAGATCCATCAGTTCTACCGGAGCATCTTACTCAATGTGTTTGTATATATATACTTATGTGAAAAACTCTTTCGTGAGACTATATTATTGCCTGTAGTATGCAGCATCAAGCGATGTTTATTCAATTCCCAAACGTTCTGACTATCATAGGCTGTTGTCTAGTACAAGATTGTTACGTTAATGTGATCCTACGGAGCTAAATGACCGTGAAATTGAAAACACCTAAAGATAAAACGAGCACATTGGAAACAAATCAGTTTGAAACTTTGTGCTCATCTATTGGGTATAGTATCGAGTTCTACACCTCGCGTCATAGCTGGATGCTTATGCGATACATGAGGTTGAGAGGTGGATTGAGCAAATAACTAAGAGAGCTAGCATTTACTCTGATGACTTACTGGACTCAATTACTAATTTAATAGGATCATATATCGGAGTAGCTGGAGGTTGAACGCGGTAATCGAGGATAGTCACGCGGATGTATCACTAACCGGGCACTACAATGTTTTTTACCCCTATATAACATTATTATGATTAGATCTGACTTGGCTGCCATTCTTATGCGCATTTCAAAGCAGCGGTCAATCAAATTCTTCCTATTCTTAGTTCGTGACAAATCATTATGCATGTCTTATTCAAGTATTATGCGAGCCACGAAAGTTTGTTTTAGAGAACTCAAGCAAATGAACGCGAACTTTTGAAATGCACACACAGAATGTATCTAATCTAGACCAATGAATTGTGATTGGCCGCCCAATTGGTGTATATTCTTTTCCTTGCCTCACCCTTCAGCGTAGAGTATATGAATAGTTAAGAGTTAGGTTCACGGCAAAAAACTGGGACGCACTTCGGACAAAACGGTGTAATCATAATAGATCTTTCGGATAGCTCATGCTAGGATATTCGGAATCAGAAAGCCCCTACATAGTTATAGTGACTACGTTCAAGTTCTTTGAAAAATCTTGCTAATCTGAGGAACCACCTGATCCGATTTGAGCAAATTTTATTCGTTCCTTGCTGTTAAGTGCGCATTGACACTTCTCATAAGTGATGTTCTACTCGTCGATTTCGCAACTAGGTGTCCTACATCATTGATCTTGTTTGGTCTCCTGTGCATGTAGCCGATTGTTCAGTATGACCGTAAACTAAGATGACCGTGACATAGTTGTCGAATCATACGTTATCGCTCGCTCAATGTGTACGGTCTGAACCAAATGTGGCAACCTAGGGATTGGTTGTCATTCACATATTTCACGTTGCGGAATATGCATAGTTCCGTGACTGATAGAGAGTGAGAGTGTGGGTTCGGCAATAGGGCCTGACGCACGTTTCGTGTACAATGATGTAGCTGCCTACTATGTCCTTTCCTGTAAGTATCAGGGTGTTTCAGATCGACAAAATCTACACATGTTAATCGCGCATCGCGGATCTAATTCAATTGTGGTTTGTTAAACGTGTGTGTTTAAACTCGCGCTGATCTTCTTTTTTTCGGGTCTCAGTAGTTGACACGACAGTTCAAAGCGGGCGGTTCTCTCTCAATTTACTCTATCACGTCATCAACTACATACATTTTGCGTTTTTCAGTCATTTTAACTGATTTGTTGGAAGAAGACCCTCAGATTCTTTTTCTGAAGTGAACCGGGTTTTTACTCCCACATGGAATAACTAGAACCATCATCCTACTCTAACCAATAATATACAATGGCTGAAAGATGTTGCTAACATAAACTCAAAACGTTATATTGAATTGTACTGGTTACAATCTAGTAATATCTGACTCACGCGCTCAATCGGCCTAGTAGTTGGAACAGAAATACGTGTGGGCATGAGATGTAAGAGATGTCACAGTTCCTACGCGTGGTCACTAAAAGCAAAACAGAATGCAGGACTAGAGAATGCAACTATTCTTCAACATATATATGGACTAATTAAACAGGATAGTGCATGAAAACAATATTCACAGTCTGTGCTCAAGTGTAATGTCCTAACAGTATTCGGAGTTAGATTTGTTATGAAATTGATTCCCTTAACTTCAAAAAAATATGAATACTATGTAAGAGCAGGTTTTTGTATGACATACATAACTTCGGACGAGATATAACAACTTCTGGTCGATAAGTGGTAGGTTCGTATAGCACTCGAAATACGGAGAACTTGCCCGTCGATGATAAGCATTGATTTTTTAATGCTCATTGATTATATTCATTGGATTGATAATGACTATAATTTACAATACTCGGACATGACTTATCTTTACAGTGCAGTTCAGTATGAAGTAGTCAGTCATTCAAAATAACTTGTTCACTGTGTTTCGCATTGGTTTTCGCGCACATGCCATAATTCAGATATATCCATGAGCTACTATCGTGTAAACATCCAGAGCCGATGAGTTAATCTGACACAATATGTATTTATTATTTGACTGTTAAGTGTAATTCGTGTTCGGCAAAGAGCATTCGACTTTTAATGATGTGTCAATAAGGACCATGAGCATTTATATGTGTTTAGATGAGATTTAGGCACCGTGAATAAAATAAGAATGCCATAGGTAACCCATGACAATATGCAAATATTTGACAATGAGGTAAGATTAACCCTTTACACCCTAACATAATTGATAACCATGACATCCAAGCTGCGCTGGAATGATTACGTAAGAGTTAGGCCTATGGGGTCAATTGACTTCTATGTATCTCCTCTCACCTGAGGGCATGCGCATTGATGCAAGAGTAGAGAGGGTTCAGCTCACGCAGCAAGAACAAATCGGTGACCGCGGCGACTCTTCGCGTTCACAAGATTGTTACAATGTTCGTTCGTGCGTATCTGCTGGAGACTTTTGTTACGCAGACTCCAACGTCGATCTTTACCATGTGGACCCGGCTCGAAATTCCACCTAAGTTGTTTTCATGCACAAAGACTAATTAGAAATTTAGAAACTGTTACTTACTATTTTTTCGAACTATACAAGATGCAGCACGTTCTCTCTCAAATGCGATGATGTGATAACTTTGTCATCATTTTAATGCAAATAGCACTTGTGTCCCTAACCTCCAGACGCGGTCTGACATTATTTGGATGCTTTTTCATCATTTAGCCGAATTTGTATAAGAGCTAAATGATCGTGAAATTGAAATATCACTACAAAATGTAACTCTTGAAATGTTTGAAAGCTGTGAGTGCATTGCGCCAATAATATCCATTAATTTGATTTGCCTCGGCCTGCCAAAAGATGGTAATCTGCATGATTTGCACTAGCGTTAATACCGCGAAAGAAGAAAAAACTAAGAGCAGTGCCTCGCAGTGCACCCAACTACAAAAGCATGTCTTAGGAAACTAACGCTTACGATTATCATCTGTGTTTAAACTCGCATTTACTGGACCATATCCGCTGCTTTCGAGTAAATCCTGCATTCGGGACGGGCAGAACCTCAGTGTTGTGCCTGTATATCAGCTGCCAGTTCCACTATACTCCAATGTAATTCTAATCAACTCTATTGTGCAAAATTCCTGACTTCTTGCGTTAGATGGCAGCATTCAAAGCATGACTTATGCAGCCCCGTAATCTGACAATGCAATTTCGTCTCAAGTGTTCAGTTCATTTGTTCTCAGAATAATGTGAGTGTTAGAGAGCTCTATCTATGCGCGCCATTCCTTGGAAATATTGCATCCCTCTATAAAACATGAAACTCTACATATATCCTGCTTGTATAAATCATTGAGCCATTCGCCAAAATCTCGATGATTTTCACCCGCTATAGGCATAGGGTGCGCCTGAGTTGAGAGGTTCATTCGCGACACAAAAACTTAGAGGCACTTGCAGATCAGTGCTCAGCAATCGAAAACATAGGACTCTAATGTCTTATTCGAGTATGCGAGGCAGAATGTCTCGATCTCTTTGTGATGCAACACATTCATCCAGTTCCTCTCTCCTAAATCTTGGACCTGCATAGAAATAGAGCGAGTCCAGTGCTGAACTTATAGTATAAGTGGGTGTGTATGACTCATGCATATGATATATGACAGATCCGACTTCTTTTGCATTCAGTATAGTGACATGTAAGTTCCTAAGTGCATAGACCCCAAACCCGCTCATGCAATATCACGCAGAATCAACTCGCGTTTAGCTTTGAACATCAATTGTAGTTTTCTCGATACGCATTATGGCCTCATTGTTTATAGGAAGCTGAATATATTGATCTTGCACATTCGAAACATATATAGAAAATCTACCACATAAAGTAGCTGAACACGGTCGTGATTAACTCAGATATGATCTGAGATACGTACTGCTATGGTCCGCATTGCCGTACTCATCAAATTGCTCCCACCATCATAGTCTTAGATAACAGAACGTACAGTTTGAGTAGGGATGAGCGGATAGTCTCTAGGAACACATGACTCGGAGTCTAATAGCAGCTGGGTGAACACGACGAATAACTGCATCTTGTAGCATCGTGATCATATAATTTAACAAGATCGTTAGACACTCATGTGCTAAGTTTCCCAGCCACGTCAAGAGTGCGACCCTCATCTTGCCGACCCGTCGGTAGTTTCGCTAGATTGCGTTGGTTGGATGCGAGATCAAGTCTGTACACGAAGTGCTGCTCATCCGAGTTATGATGTGCCTTAGACGCGTCTCTAAGTTTCGCCGTTTGGCCTCGATCTTGATCATGGTGCGGGAGAGGATGGATGATAGATACCATGCAAGTGTTTCAACATTGGCAGCAGTGTCCTGATATAGTCAGATGTATCTTCATTTCGAGAAGGTCGATTTATCTCTTCTAAAACAATCCAATTCCTCTGGTGAGCCGTTACAACGTTGACGTCTGCATGCGTGAAGCAGCATGCGCTCGAGAGTGTTTGAACCAACAAGCGCGTGTTGGAAATGGCCATGACGCGCGACGTGCATGTGCAAAATGCCACACACTGAGGATTTTACCTCGTAATGCAAACAATATACAAGTCTAGACGGATATTCAAATATATGAGTATAATAGAGCGCAAGATTGATTATTGGTGGCCGCGTGCTGTCTAACAATCAGGATTTCAAATAAGTATAAATGTAGTGCCCGTGTAACAGATGAGTTCTCGTCCGAAACCCTCATACTCCGAAAGACATTGTCCAGTTTGTACACGAAGTGCCTCTAGTTTTTGCCATAACCCTCCAACTCTTTCGCACATGCTATGCGGGTGAAATGATGATACCATGCCAAGTTTCAACATTTTCAGAGTTCATTTTTTAGTGATTTTCAATTTCACGGTCATTTAGCTCCCTAAAACAATTCGGTAAATGACTGAAAACAGCAAATGATGTCAGAACGTGTTGGAAATTGATAACATCGCTTTGAATGCTGCATACTAAACGCAAAAGAAGTCAGGATTTCAAATAAGTATAAAAAACATTGAAGTGCCCGTGTACAACAAGTTGTCCGAAGATACGTGAAAAGCATTGGTTGAGATAAGTCAAACCACAAGAAATGTTACGGTTATAATGCTACTATCTCTTAGTGTTGTGCTTGATGAATAGGATTGAAAAGGACGGAGAAGTGCTCGAAATTATGAAATTCCTAGCGGTTATTCAGTTTCTGTGAGACACTGAGGAACAAATCCTACAGTTATTCCTTCTGCTCTACATTCCTTTCGCACCTAGACATGTGCCTCCAGTTCAATAGTTTACTCCATGAAGTTATAGTTCAGTACCAGCTATTAGTGCACCTTGTCCCTCTCTCACTTACATTTGCCCAGTGTTGATGTCTGTGTTATGATAAACACCTTTTACGATATCTCATGCAAAACTGATAAGTGTTTCACACTATCTTTCAGAGAGTAGGAAGTCTTTGTAGTGATTTCCATAGTGCTAATCGGGAAATCCTAACACTAAAAAAATGCTGATATTTCTTTGTTTCTGCTACCTTCTTATAAATCTACTCTCTCTGGCCCGGCGCGTCATAGCTGCCACATCGAAAGTAGCGATCATCCTCAAATGTCCTACGCACCCGTGTTGCGCGGACACATTTCGATCCACACCGCACATTGTGCCAATGCTGCATAGCTTAACTGCACAAAAGCGGCAAGAGATAAGATATTTTCATAAAATATGTTATAAAAAGAATAGAGCTTGCTCCAAAGAGAGTATGTCAATCAGTGGATGCGTAAGTTTCTCCCTCGCAGACATACACTCTCCAATACCTTGCCTGTAGATACCTATGTTCCATTTTGTTACAGTCGAATAAGATTACATTTCCGATGTTTTTTCTTGACCCTCTTCTACTTCTCTTTTGTTGTACAGCATTATGCGGTGTGAGATGATGCTTAGTGGACAATATATATAACATGATAAGAGTAAAAGAGATGCGGCAAGTGTATTATATACACCTGCCATAGTTTTGCTCGAAGACACATTTGTCCAGGATCTCATTCTTGTAGCTGAGTGTATGCGTTCAATTGCTTGGACCCTGTCATTTAGCTCTTCGTGGAAACCATGACTCTCCACAGGCTAAATTTACGTGCTGGGTCAGAACGCAGAAGTCGTGGTGGAAGACAGATCTACTAGTGTTGGAGACAATTGCTGAGAGACGCCGTGAGCCTCCGGAGTGGAATAACTTGCCTGCCTACACGCGTAGTTGCAGAAGAAGATATTAGGTCGTGGATATCATGGTAGATGCTAACTAGACATTGAAAGTAGTGCGCCGTGTGCTACGACGCCGAGGCTTGTGTGAAGAGCAGGACAAATGAATGTCATACGTCCGAAACCAACTGATTTACTACCCTCTAAACAGATGTCCTCTCATAGTTTGTACGCAATTGCCATCCACTGACGTTCATAGGATGATCTTATATTAGAATTACACTAGATTCGACCCCTCTTCTACTACTTTTATGCATCGACTGACATACGTGTGATAGAAAATAATACATCCACCATCCGCCTCATCTCTGAACCTAATCTGGTTGCTCAAACATTTCTGAAACATATATACTTAGTTCTCAGTTCTATGTCTGGAACTTTATATAATGTCGAAACAGGTCATGCTAAGCTCTTCATATGCCAAATCGCAACTGAGTAATTATTGAACATGCGAAAACCTAGCAAATGATTCAAGAACGATTTGTGTAAATTTGATGTAGCTCGAACCGCTCTGATTTGCACATGAACGCCTGAGAAGCTGTAAGGCTTGACAGCTCAAAGAAGTCGGGTCTCTCTAAATAGTATAGTGTGTAAAAAACATTAAGTTGTCCGTGTAACAGATATGAGTTTTTTCGTTTCGACTGTCGTGTACCTTTCCATCTGATTACTCACGTAAGACATGTCTACGCAGTTCTTTGTATTCGGCCAGGACCAGTTGGCATACGAAGATGATATTTTGCCCCGTGACCGCTCTCTAGCTCTCTCTTCGTCATGTCTTATCAGACGATTCGCAACCCCGTCTGAGTACCAGATCGGCCTCGTTCAACAGCCCTCCAGAGCCAAACGCATGCCCCTGCCTGCCCGCGCCGGCGGTGCGCCCCGCCCCCGCCCCCCGAAAACACTCCCCACCGCCGGTCCGCCGCCGCCCCGGCCATCCCTCTAGGCCCCCCCCGTGCTGAGCTTTTTCTCCGGCGATCCCCACGCCACCGCCCCGCCAACGCCCCGCCACCGCCGGCGACCACCGCCCCCATCCTGAACCCTAAGATAGATAGTGGGGTACCTCTCCGGCGAGCCCCCCTCCCCGCTGCGGCTGGTTCTTCCTTCACCCCGGCGGACATCGAGTGAAGTGTAGCTAAATCGGAGCAGCATCGCAAGCAAGAGCAAGAGCGAGAGCAGCAGCGCGAGCAAGAGCAATAGCAAGAGTAGACCAGGCAGGGGACCGAGAGCAAGAGCAGAGCAGCAGCGCGAGCGAGAGCTAAAGCAGCAGCAGGTCCTACTGATGTGGACGTCGCCGCCGAGGGAGCGACGCCGTGGAGGAAGTGCGGGGTAAATGACTGAAAAAGAGCAAATGATGTCAGAACTGTGTTGGAAATTGATGACATCACTTTGAAATGCTGCATAATGAACGCAAAAAAGTCGGGATTTCAAATAAGTATAAAAAACATTGAAGTGCCCGTGTAACAGATGAGTTCTCGTCCGAAACCCTGATACTCCGAAAGAGATTGTCCAGTTTGTACACGAAGTGCGTCCAGTTTTTGCCGTGACTCTCTCTACTCTTTGCACATGCTATGCAGGTGAAATGATGATACCATGGCAAGTTTCAACATTTTCAGATTTCATTTTGTAGTGATTTTCAATTTCACGGTCATTTAGCTCTCTAAACAATTCGGTAAATGACTGAAAAACAGCAAATGATGTCAGAACGTGTTGGAAATTGATGACGTCGCTTTGAATGCTGCATAATGAACGCAAAAGAAGTTGGGATTTCAAATAAGTATAATAAACATTGAAGTGCCCGTGTAACAGATGAGTTCTCGTCCGAAACCCTGATACTCCGAAAGACATTGTCCAGTTTGTACACGAAGTGCGTCTAGTTTTTGCCGTGACCCTCTCTACCCTTTCGCACATGCTATGCGGGTGAAATGATGATACCATGGCAAGTTTCAACATTTTCATAGTTCATTTTGTAGTGATTTTCAATTTCACGGTCATTTAGCTCTCTAGACAAATCGGTAAATGACTGAAAAACAGCAAATGATGTCAGAACGTGTTGGAAATTGATGACGTCGCTTTGAATGCTGCATAATGAACGCAAAAGAAGTTGGGATTTCAAATAAGTATAATAAACATTGAAGTGCCCGTGTAACAGATGAGTTCTCGTCCGAAACCCTGATACTCCGAAAGACATTGTCCAGTTTGTACACGAAGTGCGTCTAGTTTTTGCCGTGACCCTCTCTACCCTTTCGCACATGCTATGCGGGTGAAATGATGATACCATGCCAAGTTTCAACATTTTCAGAGTTCATTTTGTAGTGATTTTCAATTTCACGATCATTTAGCTCTCTAAACAAATCGGTAAATGACTGAAAAGCATCAAATAATGTCAGACCGTGTTGGAAATTGATGACGCCGCATTGAATGCTGCATACTGAATGCAAAAGAAGTCAGTATTTCAAATAAGTATAAAAAAAATTGAATTGCCCATGTAACAGATGAGTTCTCGTCCAAAACCCTCATACTCCGAAAGACATTGTCCAGTTTGTACGAAGTGCCTCCAGTTTTTGCCGTGACCCTCTCTACTCTTTCGCACATGCTATGCGGTGAAATTATACCATGCCAAGTTTCAACATTTTCAGAGTTCATTTTGTAGTGATTTTCAATTTCACGGTCATTTAGCTCTCTAAACAAATCGGTAAATGACTGAAAAACAGCAAATGATGTCAGAACGTGTTGGAAATTGAAAACGCCGCTTTGAATGCTGCATACTGAATGCAAAAGAAGTCGGGATTTCAAATAAGTTTAAAAAACATTGAAGTGCCCATGTAACAGATGAGTTCTCGTCCGAAACCCTGATACTCCGAAAGAGATTGTCCAGTTTGTACACGAAGTGCGTCCAGTTTTTGCGTGACCCTCTCTACTCTTTCACACATGCTATGTGGGTGAAATGATGATACCATTCCAAGTTTCAACATTTTCACAGTTCATTTTGTAGTGATTTTCAATTTCACGGTCATTTAGCTCTCTAAACAATTAGGTAAATGACTGAAAAACAGTAAATGATGTCAGAACATGTTGGAAATTGGATGACATCGCTTTGAATGCTGCATACTGAACGCAAAAGAAGTCCGGAGTTCAAATAAGTTTAAAAAACATTGAAGTGCCCGTGTAACAGATGAGTTCTCGTCCGAAACCCTGATACTCCGAAAGAGTTCCAGTTTGTACACGAAGTGCGTCCAGTTTTTGCCGTGACCCTCTCTACTCTTTCGCACATGCTATGCGGGTGAAATGATGATACCATGCCAAGTTTCAACATTTTCAGAAGTTCATTTTGTAGTGATTTTCAATTTCACGGTCATTTAGCTCTCTAAATAAATCTTAGGTAAATGACTGAAGAAAACACAGCAATGATGTCAGAACGTTGAGTAACGCAATTGAGATACGCATGATGATGCTCTTCCAATGCCGTGGCGTGCTAGCTGAACCGCAAGTAGAAATACCGTGCCCGCCGATTTAAAAGGTAATGTGAGAGAAATCGATTGAAAGTGCTCTGTGTAACAAGGAGTTATTCGTCTGGAAAATGGTGGCACCTCGACTCTCAGGAAGGAAGGGAGACTAGTCTGGGTCCAGCTAGTCTCCTTGAAGACGAGTGAGGATGGACTGTCCAGTTTTTGCCTGTGACGCCTCTACTCTTTCGCACATGCTATGCTGTGGGTGAAATGATGATACCATGCCAAGTTTCAACATTTTCAGAGTTCATTTTGTAGTGATTTCAATTTCACGGTCATTTAGCTCTCTAAACAAATCGGTAAATGACTGAAAAAGAGCAAATGATGTCAGAACTTGTTGGAAATTGATGACATCACTTTGAATGCTGCATACAGAACGCAAAAGAAGTCGGGATTTCAAATAAGTTTAAAAAACATTGAAGTGCCCATGTAACAGATGAGTTTTCGTCCGAAACCCTGATACTCCGAAAGACATTGTCAAGTTTGTACACGAAGTGCGTCCAGTTTTTGCCGTGACCCTCTCTAATCTTTCTCACATGCTATGTGGGTGAAATGATGATACCATGCCAAGTTTCAACATTGGCAGAGTTCATTTTGTAGTGATTTTCAATTTCACGGTCATTTAGCTCTCTAAACAAATTCGGTAAATGACTGAAAAACAGCAAATGATGTCAGAACGTGTTGGAAATTGATGGCCAGCTTTGAATGCTGCATACTGTGAAAACCGAAGTCAGGATTCTGAAATTGTGATAGTGCTGCATGAGCATGAGTTCTCGTAAAGAAGGCGAGAATAGATTCCACACTCAACGCGGGTTATAAAGGCAGTACCATTCACGATTGAAGTCTCGAAGGGGTTAGCTCACAGGTGGGGTTCATTTCGATGCGAATAGTACCGCTTTCCAAAGTAGCTTGTGAAGAAGACATGTGATCCTAGTTCTCCGCTGTACCCGAAGTGGGCTGCTCGCTAGTATATTTTGTCAGTGACCCTCTCAACTCTCGCGATTGCCGCACGCTGGGCTATGCGGGTGAAATGATTGATTACAGACCAAGTATGTCAAGACATCTCAGAGTTCATTTTAGTGAGATTTTACTCATTCACTTCTTTTCCTGCCTCCTCCATGTCATTTAGCTCTCTCCTCGCGTTGATTGAGCAGAATCTAATCCACCGGTGACTTATGGCACTGAAAAACATGATCTCGAAATTTAAACGAGTGCGTTGCCAGAACGTGGTCGTGAAATACTCTCCGCATCTTTAGAACGTTCCGCTCGTTCGAAAATTGCTCCGTCATGACTACACACCGCCTCGACCCAGAAGAAGGTAGCTGCCTCTTCTACTACATGTAGAGGTGTCATATATACGATAAACTATTATGACACAACATTTCGGAACAGGGGCCGTCCTCATAAAGCCATGGTTCTCTACCAAGATGCCTCATTTCGCATATCCGCCCACCCCTTCTCCCCGCCGAATGAGACCCGAGAACCACATAGTATCCCGCCTCGACGTGATAACACCAGCACACTGTCTCCGATTGTCCACCCCACGTATCTTTTTCTCTCGGGCGACCCGTCTCTGACTTCCCTCATTCGCACACATGCTTCGGACATGCGTAGTGTGATGAACCTGAGATTAGGAATTCATCCAGTGCCTCGGGTTTCTCATTACTTCGTCTCCCGCGCCACTGCGTATGTTCGTACAGCTCGGATTCCTCTCTCAATATATGACCTCGCTCCGTATCTAGTTCCTCTTTCTGTTATATATACAGTATCGCCACCTCCTTCCCACGGTAACCCGCACCGTAGTAATACAGACCTCCATGACTAGTCACACGCGTGTTGGAAAATTAGATAGTCCGCTCGCTCTATGCAGATATTCTCAATGATAGCGAGGCAACTAGAACGCTTCAATCGGTGCACGACATATATGCAAGATAAGTGTTAATACAAAATAAAATGCCACATTTTGTCCATCGTTTAACAGCTTATAGATTCGTTCATCTCTCGTACCGAGAATAAGCCCTCATGTCACGCGAAAGACATTTCGTCCGTCCCGAAGTCGCTCGCAAGCTGCCTCCAGTGCTCTTCGCGGTTCTCGCACACCTCCTACTCCTTTCGAGACATGCTAATGCGGGCGTGCATAATGTCGCCGGCCACTTCCTCCACTGGCGTCGCTTCCCCTGGCGGTATGTAACCGATTGCCCAAGCCTTAATTCCAGTTCAATGTTATCACCGGGTGTTCCTATCTTGTCATCCCTCTCTTCTTGTCGACCTGTCAGGTGCTCTTTACTGCTCTCTTATAACGACATTCTCGGAGTTACCCACCTAGTTGGTTATCTGCATACTATAGACTATAGTGCATATATTGATGCGTTCCGAGCGACGTGCTGCCGCTCGTAGAATGAGAGCATCTTGCTCTGCGATTCTGCTTCTCGCATGATGTTATAAGCACTCGACATTGCAACCATACTAGTAGTTCGACCCGCGGTGTGAGAAGTGTTCAACAACTCAAGTGTGCTAAACGAAACAGTTGGAAAAGGTGGCGGCCGTGCCGGAGTAAGTAACAGAGTGACCCCAGATTATCTCGTTCCTTTAAGAAGCGTCTCTAGGATAGAGCTGACCTGGAGGAGACTCTGGTCCATTTGTGTACGTCCGAGTGCGCCAGGCCTTATCCATTTTTTCCGTGACCCTCGGTTGCTCGTGTTGGCCATTGCTATCGGAGTGAGGTGATAGACTATATACCGATGGTCATCGAGCTCTTCAGACGATTTTACAAGAAGGTATGCATTCTTCTACGGGGAGTTTTGAGTGGTGTCCTAGACGGTCATATTGATTCTGTTCGTCAAATCGGCTCAGGCGATGGCACGGCTCGCAAAACAACAAAGATGTCAGGGTAGGCCTGTTGTGAAGTGCGGCAGCGGACCGGCGGTGGGGTCGCAGGTGGCACCGCGGCCGCGGGCAGGAGGTGCTGGGTGGGCCGGTGGTGGCTGGCAGGCTCAGGGGGTGGAGGTTGAAGATGAACCGCAGGCCCTTGATTTCGTATCCAACGGCTGCAAAATCGACTGACCAGAGATGAAAAAGTCAGTCGACCGACATGTAGCCTCACCTTGCTAGTGCGTTCAGTTTCGACAGCAAAATTCAGTTTCGACAGCAAAATTCAGTTTCGACAGTTAAGTTCAGTTTCGACAGTTAAGTTCAGTTTCGACAGTTAAATTCAGTTTCGACAGTTAAGTTCAGAGATGAGCGGCTGATGTATTTTACATCTAGCACTTTGTGGTTATGTATTTTACGTCATGTATTGGAGAATGCTATTAGAATTCCACTCAGGTTAACGTTGTTCGTTGTCTCTCTTGTCCTGCTTCACGCCCTCGGTCATCTCATACCGAACCATCGCCTATGGGCGCTGCTCAAGGTAGGACGAAACCCATATAGCTCGTTACCCACAGTCCCCTGAGGGTGCAACACTTGTTTCAGACGTCTCTCGAGTTCTATGCTCAGAATGTGGCCTAAGATATTCCTTCTACCTCTCTCCTTGCCGCTAACTACTCCCAGTCGGATCTTCTCCACCGGCCAAATACCATCACCGTACATGAAGAACTGAGAGAAAAGCAGCAATAGCAAATTGCGTGATAGTCGAGTAACTTGTACTGGTATGCCCGATCTCTGTTATGACTTACATTCAACTTACATTTTGAATAGCTTATTGCTCACTGCAGATCCCCTAGTACGCAAATAACGAAAGTCTGGCGATTTTCACAATTATGGTTTATATACCTGCACACAATGCAGCAGTGAAGTGCGGCTAACTGCTGAAACAGTACATATCATAGTTTTCGCCTTCTCGAAACACCTCGATTACTTATAGATCGCTCTAAGACCTATGTGATCCAGCGTTTCTACACGAAGTGTATTTGCGATCCTCTCGAGTTGTCTGTGTCGCTTGCGTAGATACCGGTCTCATGAGCGCTCTGTGTGGCATCACATGCTATGTGGTAAGCTAGTATTTTGTCTGGCAGTGGCTGGGTCCAAAGTAATAAAAGTAGCACAAAAACATTTTTTTAGTGTAGGATTTTCCTTGCTCAAGCCTTCCTACTAGAATCGCCAGTGCTTGAAAGTAAAAGTGAATGAAAAACATCGGAATTGGAAAGTTTCCTATGGTACTACTTTTCATGAATTTGGTGCAAAGGAATGGAGCAAAGGAAAACTGTAGGATTTGTTCCTTTAGTGTCTCCTTGAAAGAAAAACCGTAGGAATTCTAATTTCCACTTCTCCTCCTTTTCATATTCCTATTCATCAAGCACAACACTAAGAGATAGTAGCATTATAACCGTACATTTTCTTGTGGTTTGACTTAATCTCACCATGCTTTTTTTGCATCCTGTGATCTTCCAATTGTTGTGAATCAAACACCCAGATTGGCAGAAATCCTGTGTTTTTAAATTCTCTGTTTTGCAGATGCATTCCTATCCTATTCCTGTCTATTTCCTATCCCTGCATTGTTAGAATCCTCAAATTCAAACAAGCCCTTACTCAATTACTTCTGTTATAGATATGTGTCAAAGAAAACCTTGTGTGGTTTGTCCTGCTCCTGCGGCGCTGTGTTCCACCCCAGCCCAGCTGCTCCAACGACGGAAGGGTTCACCACAGCAGGGATCCGCTCTCCAGACTGTCTTTCGCCGCCTCAGATCTTCTTCCCCGCCGTCAGCAGCCACGGCAACTGCATTACCATCATCAACTGAGCAGATGACCTTGAGGACTACACGGGTCCGCAAGAGAGGTCGCACTCTTCCGTGTTTGCTTACGTCATGTGTCACTTAATATGATTACATGCTACATTATCGTCGTGTTCACCTATTAGACTCCGAGTCAGGTCCAAACTAATGCTAAAACTTGAGTTTTTAAATGGTTGTGGGGTACATATTGGGGCAGCAATCAGTACGATCTGTCTACTATCTGGTTAATCTCCGGTGTCTACTATGAGTTTCATGTTGGGTGCAAACAAACATTAAAGGAGCCATTATCTGTATTTTTTAACTAAAGCTATTATCTGCCTGCTATCATTGGTTTTGGGTCTATCCACAGTTTGCTACCATCACTCTGGATTTATGCATGCACTCCTTACATAATCTCACTATGCTTTATTCCTATGCATGCCAGTTATTGTACACCATGGAACTGATCATGTGAGCAAAAGAGACGAGCCTTGCGTGGCAATAAAATTTCATGCAGACGTCGTTCCATGGTGGGCGCAAAGGCAGCCCCCCTCCACCCATTTTGGATCGTAATTAAGAGGAAGATAATTGTTATGAGGGGGATTCAGAAGGAGAAGACCACTCCTATTTACCCCATGAGGTCTTCGCTCTAACTTGGCATGGTGATGTTGGTAATATCATGCATATGGTGCCTTGCATTTCTTACTGTATACATTAAAGATGTCATCTGCTTAGTTTAGACATGCTTTGTGTCAATGCCATCTGTTTAGTTTCTTTATCGTATATGTGAATCATGCAATGCCATCTTGTCTAGCCAGGCATCATATATGTGAATTTTGCAATGCCACCCTGGTTAGCCAGTCATCTTATATGTGAATTATATCATGCCATCATTTTTTTATTACGGGTTAAATTTGTCAACAATTTTAGTATATTCAATTCTCTTCCTGTGCATCAGCCATTTGGCATGGTCATGGAAAAATCTGGAGTGGAAACAAGGTCTTCAGAGCAGACAATGCTATCTGACGAAGCGCATGTCTTGCTGGTTACCGATAGCTCCTCAGAGGAGGATTCAGAGGCAGATGACCAGTCCTATTATCCCGCTGAGGTGTATGCTCAAACTTGGTAGGGTTATATTACTCATATAATGCATATGTTGTATTGCAATTCTTAGTTTTTACATCATATACACAATATTGAATGCCATCTCCTTAGTTGACACATCATATATGCGATTGCCCTCTGCTCACTTCCTTAGTATATAAATCATATATTTGAATTACGTCATCCTCTGATGTTTACATAGACAGCATGTATCTGAATTATGGCATGCCAACCCATTTTCTAAAGACATAATATAGTTATATCATCTCATCCTGTTTACATAGTCATCATATTTAAATTATGTCATTCCATCCGTGAATTATATCATGCCATCATGTTTCCATCGACGGCATGTCTGTGATTTATGGCATGCCTACCACTTTAATCGACACATCGTATAGTTATATCATGTCATCCTGTTTACATAGTCATCATATTTTGAAGTATGTCATTCTATCCTGTTTAGTTAGCCATCATACATGTGAAATTGTGTCATGCTATCCTGTTTAATTAGCCATCATATATGTGAAATTATGTCCTGCTATTCTGTTTGCTTAGACAACATAAATGTGAATTATTTCATGCCCTGTTTTCTTCCCTACTATCCATTGCACCTGTCTATCTTACAATGTATGTACATTCAATAACTTTTCTTGTTTATCAGCCATTTCAATTGGAGGGAGTGATGGCAGTATCTGTGGGAGTAAAAACACGGTCTTCAGAAAAGATCGTGCTACCTGTTGATGCAGATAGAACCACGGTTGTACTTGCCCAAGAACCAGCCCCACCACACATAACCCACACTCATGTAGATTGTACCCTTACCTAGTTGGACAGAGAACCAGCTACACCCCATCTAACCCCAACCCCAGCAGATAGACACCCAGTTCCCGTTGACACAGCACCGTCTCCACCACAGAGCACCCAAACACGAGCAGTTAGTAAGGCAACTGCAGTGCCCAAATCACGAGGACCACCACTCCGAACCCGAAGTCAACGCTTAAAGCAGAAGAAGAATTGTTCTCAGGTCAGGTTCCGTAGCTATGGTTCATACTACTTTGCTCTTGCATCACTGTATTTATTGATACCAACTAATTTCAAATTTGAAGGATGCAATTGAAACTCCAATGGCGCAACAGGTATGTTTTAAACCTGTTTCTTCAATGTGTTTGGCTGTTTGCTGTTGTAACTTGCTCTATGTTGATTTCAGTTTCAATTGAATAAACAGTTATGTTCTCATGCCATGCACATTACAAGTGTTGTTATTGTTGTGTAGTTTCCCACACTTATATTCTGTCTATGCTGCTTTTATCTTAAATAGATATGATTCAAACTGTATCTATCTTGATTTGGCAACATAAACTAGAATGATATAGACCATACAGTGACCATACTACATAGATATATGTTTGTTTCATGCTGTTATCCTGTCCACCTTACTACTGAACTGGTTTACCAAAATGAGTTTCATATACTACATTGTAAACCTGAGATGTGTTTGTTTGTTTCTCTTTTAGAACGCGGATAAAATATTGGAGAAGAGTACCCTATAATGCAATGGTAAAGGAAGTAATGCATATAAGGTTCAAGATAGTGAGACATCCCTGTTGATCTCCAAGAAAGCTGATAAAAACTATATTGAAGACACTGAGACAACCCCAAAGTCCTGTCTTGATGCAGTGTTCGAGTTACTGGCTACCACTACTGGCACCAGCTCTTCGAACTCATTGCCTGAATCAGTTCGGCTTCTTGAGTCTCAACTTCAAGTTGAAAGACATCGATCGGATGTTATGCGACAGGAAGCCGAAGGACCAAGGAAGTCCCTGCAGAATTCAGATGCATACTTTCTGGTGCAACAGCAACCGCTGGAGGACTTAAGCGCCAAACAAGAGAAACTTAATAAGCTTGCTAAGCATCTTGCCAGCATTATGGGTACCCAGGATATTGTTTCTTGAGCTCTTCTGAAGTGGTTTCAGTTCGGGACTTGTTTATATGCTGCTGTGTTCCCTATATTTGCACTGGTGGCGAACTTTGATGCCTAGTGGATGTAATATGTGTAATAGCTGTGATAGCCTAGTGTAAGTTGCTTGCTTATTTATTTCCTTGTTGTCTTGCTTATTTGTTTGCTTGTAGTCAGTGCAGTTCTTTTTCTGCGGTTTGCTAGTGGCTGCAATAACCTATTTTTTAAAACTAGGCCACAATAACCATGGGCTAATATTTACTGTAGTGACACTGGGCCTCCTACGGGCCGTAGAAACTGTGGGCCTTCTACGGGCCGTATAAACAGTGGGCCTTCTACGGGCCGTAGAAGCAGTGGGCCTTCTACAGGCCGTAGAAACAATGGGCCTTCTACGGGCCGTATCATCAATGGGCCTTCTACGGGCCGTATCATCAATGGGCCTTATACGGGTCGTATGATCGATTGGCCAAACATGGGCCGAACAGACCGCATTCTGGCCGTAAACGGGCTAGAGCTGGAATCGTCCGTTCATGGGCCGACCATAACGGGCCATCGTTAATAGGCCGTATTTGATGATGCTATGAAAACGGCCCAACGTATTAACGGACCACAAACGGGCCGACTGTAACCATGGGCTGAATTTGGCCCACAAGTAGAAAATGAAAATAATAGGCCGTAAGTAAACGAATGCTGGAAATGAGCCCAAGAATAAATGGGCTCTGAAGAAGGCCGGAAGATAACATGGGCTGGAAATGGCCCAACGGTATAACGGGCTGTTAATGGGTACAAAGTGATACACTGTTCATCACAGGCCAGTTTCACCACGGGCCGTTAACGGGTGTAAAGTGATACACTGTTCATTACGAGCCAGTTTCACCACGGGCCGTTAATAGGCCAAGAGTTACATAGGGCCTCATATGGGCCAAAAGACGTCGTGGGCCATACATGGGCCAGAAGTGAAAACGGGCTGGAACCATATTGGATGGCCCAGATGATGCTACTGGGCCTAATTCGGAAAGGGCGTAACGGGCCTTGGGTTAGCGGGCTGTAAATGGGCTATATTCGAACAGGCCGTTAACAGGCTTTCCATGGGCCGGCCCGCCAGCTTTTGACCAAGTCAAACGGGCCGTCCTTTACACAGGAATGGGCCTCTGTTGGGCCGTGCCACGTGTCGATGTATCATAGGCGCCGGAAGCCGAAGGACCAAGGAAGTCCCTGCAGAATTCAGATGCATACTTTCTGGTGCAACAGCAACCGCTGGAGGACTTAAGCGCCAAACAAGAGAAACTTAATAAGCTTGCTAAGCATCTTGCCAGCATTATGGGTACCCAGGATATTGTTTCTTGAGCTCTTCTGAAGTGGTTTCAGTTCGGGACTTGTTTATATGCTGCTGTGTTCCCTATATTTGCACTGGTGGCGAACTTTGATGCCTAGTGGATGTAATATGTGTAATAGCTGTGATAGCCTAGTGTAAGTTGCTTGCTTATTTATTTCCTTGTTGTCTTGCTTATTTGTTTGCTTGTAGTCAGTGCAGTTCTTTTTCTGCGGTTTGCTAGTGGCTGCAATAACCTATTTTTTAAAACTAGGCCACAATAACCATGGGCTAATATTTACTGTAGTGACACTGGGCCTCCTACGGGCCGTAGAAACAATGGGCCTTCTACGGGCCATAGAAACAGTGGGCCTTCTACGGGCCATAGAAACAATGGGCATTCTATGGGCCGTATCATCAATGGGCCTTCTATGGGTCGTATCATCAATGGGCCTTGTACGGGCCGTATGATCGATTGGCCAAACATGGGCCAAACAGACCGCATTCTGGCCGTAAACGGGCTAGAGTTGGAATCGTCCATTCATGGGACGACCATAACGGGCCATCGTTAATAGGCCATATTTGATGACGCTATGAAAATGGCCCAACGTATTAACGGATCACAAACGGGCCGACTGTAACCACAGGCTGAATTTGGCCCACAAGCAGAAAATGACAGTAACAGGCCATGAGTAAACGAATGCTGGAAATGAGCCCAAGAATAAATGGGCTCCGAGAAGGCTGAAAGATAACATGGGCTGGAGACGGCCCAACGGAATAACGGGCCGTTAATGGGTATAAAGTGATACACTGTTCATTACGGGCCAGTTTCACCACGGGCCGTTAATGGGTGTAAAGTGATACACTGTTCATTACGGGCCAGTTTCAGCACGGGCCGCTAATGGGCCAAGAGTTACAAAGGGCCTCATATGGGCCGAAAGACGCCATGGGCTATACATGGGCCAGAAGTGAAAACGGGCTGGAATCTATTGGACGGCCCAGATGACGCTACTGGGCCTAATTCGGATAGGGCGTAACGGGCCTTGGGTTAGCGAGCTGTAAATGGGGTATATGCAAATAGGTCGTTAACATGCTTTCCATGGGCCGGCCCGCCAGCTTTTGACCAAGTCAAATGGGCCGACCTTTTTCACAGGAATGGGCCATTGTTGGGCCGTGCCATGTGTCGACGTATCATAGGCGCCTTCTGTCCAGTGAGTGGATGACATATGTCCCAACGATGATCCGACACATGTTTCCTCTAGCCAATGATGATTTTACACGTGGAAAATCCCCATTGGTCAGGGTTGTTAAAGGGTTATCGGATCCAAAACCCGACCCGAAAGCTTAACGCCGTTCCGTTACGGTGGATGGCACGTGTCCGTCACCCTTGACGAAAGCACTTCTGTGACGCGCGATTTATTGTCATGGAAGTGGACACTTCCGTGATGATAATTTTGGTAATGTCATGAAACACTTCTACGACAGCACAGGTATGACTATCTTGATTCTGTCATAAATTTGTCATGGATGTACATGCATGACAAAAAAGCGAGCTACTGTGACAAACACGTATCATCACGGAAGTGTATTTTTTTGTAGTGTTATGATGCTCCCACTATTATTCATGAGAAGAACTTTGCTTGTGTGGAGAGTAACA
Organism: Triticum urartu; assembly: GCF_003073215.2. Lineage (NCBI taxonomy): Eukaryota > Viridiplantae > Streptophyta > Magnoliopsida > Poales > Poaceae > Triticum > Triticum urartu. The sequence continues at coordinate 32,927 of NW_024116547.1, forward strand.
AAATTTCTATGCTTGCAGATCATGAAAAGAATGCTTGATGTGATAGTTATATTTTTGAATTCATTCATGATGCTACTGAAAATTATTATGAGGGGGGAATATATGCTTGTAGGAATTGCAATAATATCAAGTTTCCTCTCTATGTGCTTAAAATTTCGAAGTTATGCTTGCTTTACCTTCCTATGCAAGTTGATTCTTGTTCCCATAAATTGTTTGCTCACAAAATCCCTATGCATAGGAAGCGGGTTAGGCTTAAATGTGCTAGTCATATTCTTCATGATGTTCTCTTTATGTTTCAATTCTTATCTTTTATGCGAGCATCATTGAAATCATCATGCCTAGCTAGGGGCGTTAAACGATAGCGCTTGTTGGGAGGCAACCCAATTTTATTTTCGTTCTTTGATTTTTTCTCCTCTTTAGTAATAAATAATTCATCTAGCCTCCATTTAGATGTGGTTTTATGTTTTAGTTAGTGTTTGTGCCAAGTAGAACCTTTGGGAAGACTTGGGTGAAGTCTTTGTGATCATGCTCTAACAAATGGAAACTTTAGCGCTCACGAGAATTGCTGCCATTGTTATTTGGAGAGAGATATTTAGTTAATTCTTTTTGAAGATGATTAATAGATAAATTCCTCAGGTCCAGCAATTTAGTTTAGAATATTTGGGGTTCCATAAGTATACGTTTGATCCAGATTACTACAGACAGTTCTATTTTTGACAGATTCTGCTTTCGATGTGTTGTTTGCCTATTTTTATGAATCTATGAGTAGTATCGGAGGGTATGAACCATAGATAAGTTGGAATACAGTAGATATTACACCAATATGAATTTAGAATGAGTTCACAACAGTACCTAAGTGGTGATTTATTTTCTTATACTAACGGAGCTTACGAGTTTTCTGTTAAGTTTTGTGTTGTGAAGTTTTCAAGTTTTGGGTAAAGATTCGATGGACTATGGAATAAGAAGTGGCAAGAACCTAAGATTGGGGACGCCCAAGGCACCCCAAGGTAAAATTCAAGGACAACCAAGAGCCTAAGCTTGGGGATGCCCCGGGAGGCATCCCCTCTTTCGTCTTCATTCATCGGTAACTTTACTTGGAGCTATATTTTTATTTACCACATGATATGTGTTTTGCTTGGAGCGCCAATTTATTTTGTTAGGATTTGCTTGCTGTTTGAATAAAATACCAAGATCTGAAATTATTAAATGTTAGAGAGTCTTCACATAGTTGCATAATTATTCGACTACTCATTGATCTTCACTTATATCTTTCGGAGTAGTTTGTTGTTGCTCTAGTGCTTCACTTATATCTTTTAGAGCACGGTGGTGGTTTTATTTTATAGAAATAGGTGAACTCTCATGCTTCACTTATATTATTTTGAGAGTCTTTAGAAGAGTATGGTAATTTGCTTTGGTTATGAAACTAGTCCTAATATGATGGGCATCCAAGAGGGATATAATAAAAACTTTCATATAGAGTGCATTGAATACTAAGAGAAGTTTGATACTTGATGATTGTTTTGAGATATGGAGATAGTGATATCAAAGTTGTGCTAGTTGGGTAGTTGTGAATTTGAGGAATACTTGTGTTGAAGTTTGCAAGTCTCGTAGCATGCACGTATGGTAAACGTTGTGTAACAAATTTGAAAAATGAGGTGTTATTTGATTATCTTCCTTATGAGTGGCTGTCGGGGACGAGCGATGGTCTTTTCCTACCAATCTATCCCCCTAGGAGCATGCGCGTAGTGCTTGGTTTTTGATGACTTGTAGATTTTTGCAATAAGTATGTGAGTTCTTTATGACTAATGTTGAGTCCATGGATTATACGCACTCTTACCCTTCCATCATTGCTAGCCTCTTCGGTACCGTGCATTGCCCTTTCTCACATTGAGAGTTGGTGCAAACTTCGCCGGTGCATCCAAACCGTGATATGATACGCTCTTTCACACATAAACCTCCTTATATCTTCCTCAAAACAGCCACCATACCTACCTATTATGGCATTTCCATAGCCATTCCGAGATATATTGCCATGCAACTTTCCACCATTCCGTTTATTTATGACACGCTTCATCATTGTCATATTGCTTTGCATGATCATGTAGTTGACATTGTATTTGTGGCAAAGCCACCGTTCATAATTCTTTCATACATGCCAGTCATGCATCATTGCTATCTCGGTACACTGCCGGAGGCATTCATATAGAGTCATATCTTGTTCTAAGTATCGAGTTGTAATTCTTGAGTTGTAAATAAATAGAAGTGTGATGATCATCATTAATAGAGCATTGTCCCAAAAAAGGCCAAATAAAAAGAAAGGCCAAATAAAAAAGGGGCAATGCTACTGTAACGCCCCGAGACCGTTGCGCTAGGTGTCTGCCAGTTATTCACTGTTGTTGCCTTATCATTTGTTTGCATGTCATGCATTTCATTTGCATACGTGTTCGTCTCATGCATCCGAGCATTTTCCCCGTTGACCGTTTTGCGATCCGACACTCCTATGTCATCCGGCGCCCTCTTTTGTCTCTTTTTGTGTGCGGGTGTTAAACATTCTCGGATTGGACCGAGATTTGCCAAGCAGCCTTGGTTCACCACCAGTAGACCGCCTATCAAGTTTTGTGCCATTTGGACTTCGTTTGATACTCCAACGGTTAACCGGGGAACCGTAAAGGCCTCGTGTGAGTTGCAGCCCAACACCCCTCCAAAGTGGCCCAAAACCCATACAAACCCCCTCCATCCTCTCGGTCGTTCAATCACGATCGCGTGGCCGAAAACCGCTCCTCATTTGGACTCTCCTAGCTCCCTCTAGCTATATATATGCCCTCCCCCGTCCAAATCTGGGTCGAAACCCTAGCTTCCACCTCCCCGCGCCGCCGGACATGTCTTCCCGGCGGCCGGACACGTCCAGCCGCCGCCCCGCGCCAATCAGATCGCGCCACGTCGCCACTGCCGGCCCTCTCTCTCCTCCGCGCCGCCGGCCCGCTGAGCCCATCGCGGGCCCGCACGGGCCCGAACCACCGTCGCCGAAGCCCGTGCGTCGCCGCCCGTTTCCCCGCCGCCCTCGCCGCCTTGCGCCGCCGCTCGCCGGGCTCCGTGCCTCGCCGGACCCCGCGCGTCCTCCGCCGCCTTGCCGGCGCGTCTCCGCCTCCGCCGCCCCACCTCTCCGTCGTCCGCGCCGTCGCCCATCGCCGCTCTGCCCCGTGCCTGCTCCACCAAGCTCCGCCGCCGCCTCGCCGCCGCTGCCGACCACCTCCGTCGGCGCTGCTGCTCGCTGGAGCACGCGCCACCGCCGTCCTTGCCGCGGATCCGGTCGGGCCGGACCGGATCCGGCCGTCCCCGACTCCTCCTCCGCCGTCCCGCGCCCCATCGGCCTCCTCCTTGCCGGAGCTCCTTGCCGGAGCCGCCCCGCCGTCGCCGGAGCCGGGGTGGATGAGATCCACCATGTCGGCGAACCAAACACCGCCCCGGGCCCCGGATCCCTTTGTCCCGGGTCCTCCCCGTCCCGTTTCCCGGAGGGTAAAATATCACTAATTCCCTTTTTCTAAATTATTTTCAGCCGTGTTCATCATGCCATAACTCCTCATCCATAGCTCCGTTTTGCGCGTATGATATATCAAATTGTTAATCTGGTCATCCTCTTCATTTTGTTCCATTGCACCATGCTTGTTTGAGTCCATCTTGATGGCGTAATTGTTGATGCAAGAGTGCTTCATAATGTTAGGTCCTGATTCTTATCAGTTTATGAGCATTTGTCATTTTTGCCATGATTAATGTGTGCCTCCTATAAACTTGAGCCCTACACGTGTTTTGGGCTATGCCATGCCATCTTTACAGGGGTGTATGCCATGTATTTTTGTGATCAATGTGGTGACTAGCACAAGCATGCAAAGTAGCTCTCGTGATGTTGCTGATTTCAGAGACTTAGAATTTCACTAACTCTTTGCTCTGTTGTTATTTTTATGCCATGTATTCATGTTGCAACAGAGTGATCCATGCTTCTTTTGAGTATGTTCATTAAGGATGATTTTGAGATATTGTTATGTTATATCCATCCATTTCTTTGTTTGCAATTATGGAGTACCCTAGCATGACTTAATCTTGCTCTACTTTTGCTATAAAATGTTCCTGGCAGATTGTTTACGTGTTAATCAATTTTGCCGAGGTTGTTGTAGTTGATCCATGCATGATATCAGTTTGCTCTTGCTTTGGTTAGCTTCATAATAATGTCTTGTTGCTGGTAGTATGCTTAGCTTGTCATGCAATGCCTTGTGTTGAGTGCATCGAGCTCGCAAATATGCCTTCATAATTTCTGTTTTTGCCATGTCCAGTTTTCTGCTAAGTCTGAATCTGTTAACGGAACTTTCTATGTTTACATGGGTGCCATCATATCTTATGATCCTTTTTGACTCATGGTCAGTAAGGGACTTTTGTTATATGCTTTGAGTAGATTCATGCCATGCCTTGTATTGCTATGATCTGATCCTGTAGCATGTTGTTATCTTGCTTTAAACATTGCTTCCTGATGTTAATTCCTGACATGTTATTTTCACTAAGTCTGTGATGCTGTTATCTTTTGCACTTTTGCCATGTTTGTTTGAACCTACTCTTGTGTGATTTAGCCGTAGCTCAGTGTTCATCTTTTGTCAAGCATCTTGAGTGGACCACTGCCATGTGCTTTGTTGCTATGTTGGAGTGTAGTTGCTTAGTTTCTTGTTGCATTCTAGATGGCATCGTGCTGTTAATCGCAGATTAGTGCCATTATTGTTTTGCTTGCCATTTGCAAACCGTGCATCCGATTCCGGTGATCTTTATATCGATTTCGACCGAAATAAACTCATCTTTCCAGCGGCGCTCTTGGTTTTCCAAGTTGAGTCCTGGTTCAATCTTTTCCTTTCGGAGCACGCTTATGCATTGCATATTACATCCCGCATGCCATGCCATGCTTTGCATCATGTTGCGTGTGCATTGCACCGTGGTTGATTGCATTTCCCTTGCTTGTGTTCTTGCCTTAGGTAGAGTCGGGAGATGAGTACGTGATCGAGGAACCCGTTGAGTACGCTTACGAGGATCAAGCTTATGTCAACTCGGAGAACTTTGCAGGCAAGATGACCATACCCTCGAAATCACTTCTATCTTTGCTTGCTACTTGCTCGCTCTATTGCTATGCCTATGCCGCGATACCTACCACATGATTTATCATGCCTCCCATATTTCCATGTCAAACCTCTAACCCACCTTGTCCTAACAAACTGTTGTTTGGCTATGTTACCGCTTTGCTCAGCCCCTCTTATAGCGTTGCTAGTTGCAGGTGAAGATGGAGTTTGTTCCTTGTTGGAACATGATTATTGTTTGGGATATCACAATATCTCTTATTTAATTAATGCATCTATATACTTGGTAAAGGGTGGAAGGCTCGGCCTTATGCCTGGTGTTTTGTTCCACTCTTGCCGCCCTAGTTTCCGTCATACCAGTGTTATGTTCCTTGATTTTGCGTTCCTTATGTGGTCGGGTTATAATGGGAACCCCTTTACAGTTCGCCTTGAATAAAACTCCTCCAGCAAGGCCCAACCTTGGTTTTACACCCTTTTTGCTCTTTAGCCCACATACTACCTTTCCTTAGGTTCTGCAGACTCAAGGGTCATCTTATTTTAACCCCCCCCCCCGGGCCAGTGCTCCTCTGAGTGTTGGTCCGAACCAAGCTGCCTGCGGGCCACCTCGGGGAAACTTGAGGGTTGGTTACTCGTAGCTAGTCTCATCCGGTTTTGCCCTAAGAACGAGATACGTGCGATTCCTATCGGGATTTGTCGGCACATCGGGTGGCTTTGCTGGTCTTGTTTTACCATTCTCGAAATGTCTTTGTAACCAGGATTCGAGAGCTGATCGGGTTCTTGCCGCTAGAAGAATATCCTTCGTTGACCGTGAGAGCTTGATGAGCTAAGTGGGAACACCCCTGTAGGGTTTTGGAACTTTCGAAAGCCCTGCCCGCGGTTATGGGGCAGATGGGAATTTGTTAATGTTCCGGTTGTTAGAGAACTTGACACCTAAACTTAATTTAAAATGCATCAACCATGTGTGTAGCCGTGATGTCTCTTTCTGGCGGAGTCCGGGAAGTGAAACACGGTTCGTGTTAATGCTGACATAGTAGTTTTCAGGATCACTTCTTGGATCACTTCTAGGTTCAACGACCGTGCTTTGCTCTCTCTCGATCTCAGTTGCGTAAGTTAGCCACCCATATATTGCTAGTGCTTGATGCCAGCTCCACCTTCACTTACCCTTTTCCTACCCATAAGCTTAAATAGTTCTTGATCGCGGAGGGTGTTGAGATTGCCTAAGTCCCCGTGACTCACAGTATTACTTCCAAAACCAGTTTGCAGGTGCCTAATGATTACCGTGCAAGTTTGACGCAACTGAGCTCAAGTGGGGCTCGATGAAATCGTGTTCGTTGTGTTGTTTCGTTTCCTTTTCAATCAGTAGTGGAGCCCAGTCTGGGGCAATCGGGGATCTTATTGCATTTGGGGTTATCTTTTATTTTGGTTCCGTAGTCGGACCTTGATTGTATCTGGATGATGTAATGCCTATATTTATGTTTTGTGTGAAGTGGCGACTGTTAAGCCAACTCTGTAACTTGTTTATTATTTCATACATGGAGATGTGTAAAGATTACCCCTCTTTGCGACATGCCTACAACGTGGTTTATTGCCTCTAAGTCGTGCTCCGACACGTGGAGAGATAGCCGCATCCTGGGTGTTACAGCTACTATCCTTTTCCACACTTGTGCTTCAAAGTAGAACCATGATCTTTATGATAGAGAGTCTCTTGTTTTGTCACTTTCATATACTAGTGGGAATTTTTCATTATAGAACTTGGCTTGTATATTCCAACAATGGGCCTCCTCAAGTGCCCTAGGTCTTCGTGAGCAAGCAAGTTGGATGCACACCCACTTAGTTTCTTTTGTTGAGCTTTCATACATTTATAGCTCTAGTGCATCCGTTGCATGGCAATCCCTACTCCTTGCATTGACATCAATTGATGGGCATCTCCCTAGCCCATTGATTAGCCGCATCGATGTGAGACTTTCTTTTTTTTGTCTTCTCCACATAACCCCCTCATTATATTCTATTCCACCCATAGTGCTATGTCCATGGCTCGCGCTCATATATTGCGTGAAAGTTTATAGGTTTGAGATTACTAAAGTATGAAACAATTGCTTGGCTTGTCATCGGGGTTGTGCATGATGAGAGCATTCTTGTGTGACGAAAATGGAGCATGACTAAACTATATGATTTTGTAGGGATGAACTTTCTTTGGCCATGTTATTTTGAGAAGACATGATTGCTTAGTTAGTATGCTTGAAGTATTATTATTTTTATGTCAATATTAAACTTTTGTCTTGAATCTTATGGATCTGAACATTTATGCCAAAATGAAGAGAATTACTTAGAGAAATATGTTAGGTAGCATTCCACATCAAAAATTCTGTTTTTATCATTTACCTACTCGAGGACGAGCAGGAATTAAGCTTGGGGATGCTGATACGTCTCCAACGTATCTATAATTTTTGATTGTTCCATGCTATTATATTATCAACCTTGGATGTTTTATATGCATTTATATGCTATTTTATATGATTTTTGGGACTAACCTATTAACCCAGAGCCAGTGCCAGTTTCTGTTTTTTCCTTGTTTTAGAGTATCGCAGAAAAGGAAAATCAAACGGAGTCCAATTGACCTGAAACTTCACGGAACTTATTTTTGGAAGGAAAGCAACCCGGGAGACTTGGAGTCCACGTCAAGGGAAGCTCAAGGAAGCCACGAGGTAGGGGGCGCGCCCTCCACCCTCGTGGGCCCCTCGTGGCTCCCCCTGACGTACTTCTTCCGCCTATATATCTCCATATACCCTAAAACTCGGGGAGCACAATAGATCGGGAGTTCCGCCGCCAGAAGCCTCCGTAGCCACCGAAAGCCAATCTAGACCCATTCCGGCACCCTGCCGGAGGGGGCAATCCCTCTCCGGTGGCCATCTTCATCATCCCGGTGCTCTCCATGACGAGGAGGGAGTAGTTCTCCCTCGGGGCTGAGGGTATGTACCAGTAGCTATGTGTTTGATCTCTCTCTCTCTCTCTCTCTCTCGTGTTCTTGAGGTGGTATGATCTTGATGTATCGCGAGCTTTGCTATTATAGTTGGATCTTATGATGTTTCTCCCCCTCTACTCTCTTGTAATGGATTGAGTTTTCCCTTTGAAGTTATCTTATCGGATTGAGTCTTTAAGGATTTGAGAACACTTGATGTATGTCTTGCGTGGGATACCCGTGGTGACAATGGGGTATTCTATTGATCCACTTGATGTATGTTTTGGTGATCAACTTGCGGGTTCCGCCCATGAACCTATGCATAGGGGTTGGCACATTTTCGTCTTGACTCTCCGGTAGAAACTTTGGGGCACTCTTTGAGGTTCTATGTGTTGGTTGAATAGATGAATCTGAGATTGTGTGATGCATATCGTATAATCATACCCACGGATACTTGAGGTGACATTGGAGTATCTAGGTGACATTAGGGTTTTGGTTGATTTGTGTCTTAAGGTGTTATTCTAGTACGAACTCTAGGGCTGTTTGTGACACTTATAGGAATAGCCCAACGGATTGATTGGAAAGAATAACTTTGAGGTGGTTTCGTACCCTACCATAATCTCTTCGTTTGTTCTCCGCTATTAGTGACTTTGGAGTGACTCTTTGTTGCATGTTGAGGGATAGTTATATGATCCAATTATGTTATTATTGTTGAGAGGACTTGCACTAGTGAAAGTATGAACCCTAGGCCTTGTTTCAACGCATTGCAATACCTTTACGCTCACTTTTATCATTAGTTACCTTGCTGTTTTTATATTTTCAGATTACAAAAACCTTTATCTACCATCCATATACCACTTGTATCACCATCTCTTCGCCGAACTAGTGCACCTATACAATTTACCATTGTATTGGGTGTGTTGGGGACACAAGAGACTCTTTTTATTTGGTTGCAGGGTTGCTTGAGAGAGACCATCTTCATCCTACGCCTCCTACGGATTGATAAACCTTAGGTCATCCACTTGAGGGAAATTTGCTACTGTCCTACAAACCTCTGCACTCTGGAGGCCCAACAACGTCTACAAGAAGAAGGTTGTGTAGTAGACATCAGTCAGCCCCTCTCCTTCTCCAGGGCCGGCTGGTCGGCTCCGGCCCCTCCAGTCAGCACCTAGCCCTCCACCACCAATGGCTCCGCGTGCTACGGATTGGTGGCCTCTGGAGCCCTGTCGCGGGACGCCTCCTCCTCCCGCGCCTTGGCTGGCGCGCCAGCCTGCTCCTTGGCCGCGGTGTCGGCCTGCGCCTTAGCCGTTGCGTCGGCCTTCACCCATGCCGCGTCGGCCTCCTCCGCCTTTGCTCGGGCTGCGGCGTCCCGCTCCTGTAGCATCTCCAGCGCGTTCCTTTCTGTCGCCTCCCGAAGGGCAGCGGTCGGGTCCACGCGGTAGATGTTTTCGGAGCCGTCTATGGCCCCAATAAACGAGGCAGATGGGGCCCGCGACAAAGAAAGCGCAGCCCTGCGCAAGCTTGGCAAGAAAAGTTTGCAAGAAAAGAAGCAAACACAAGACAGAGTTTCTCAATAAAGAAAAGGAAAGACACTTACGCGGACACCATTGGGCGCTGCTTCGGGCCCTTCCGGATGGCTGCCTTCACGGCCTCTTGCCTCTTGGTCACAGCGACCGTGGCCCTAGCCTTCTTGGATGGCTGGCTGCCGTACATCCCGGCGTCAGCGCGACGCTTCGACGCGTCGGGTGCTCTAGTCGGCGCCGTCGAGGATCTAGCGCCTATCCTGCCGGGGTCAGGGGCACGACGCGGCTTGTCGTCCTCCTCGTAGTCGTCCGACCAGTCTCAGACGTCAGCACCTCTGCCACCTCCAGTGGCATCGTCCTCCTCCATGGCAGCCGCCCCTAGCTTGGGGTCACCCATGTTGCTCTCCGCGCGGTCCGCCAGGTACTAATAGCCTGGGGCCAGCGCGTCGGCTGCCGTCTGGCCCGAGAAGCGCCGCGTCGCAGCTAGACGGTCAGGCGGCATGAAGAACTTGACACAAGCAAAAAAAAGATTCAGAGACTTACCGGAGGCGGGGGATTGGCACGGCTGTACGACTCCTTGCCGAACTACCAGGTCTCCTCGACATGCTTGCATTCGGAGAAGTAGCTGACCAGCCGAACCACCTCCACGAGTGCCGGAGCCCACTTATGCTGCTGATCAGATGGGGCCGGGCCAGGAGATGCAGCACCCGGCGTTCGACGAATGCGACCAGCAGGTCCGAAGCCCTGAGGCCCTCCGACTCCGTCATCTCCTGGAGTCGGGTGAGGGAGGTGGCGCAGGCGCCCGACAACATCTTCACCCGTGACTTCCAATTGCTCCGGGGCTCCACTGGTGGGCCAGCTGCGTAAGCCGGCAAGTTGACGTAGTCCCGCGACTCGTGGATGTTCCAGGCGTAGAAATACGACTTCTGCCAGAGCTTGGCAGACTCTAGTAGAGCGAGGGCTGGGAAGTGGACCCCCGATCTTGTACGCCGCACCACCATGGAGGCCCTGCACTGAGCCACCTCGCCCTTGATGGCGGTGCCGAGCTTGAGGTAGAAGAGCTCCCCACCACATCTCAAGCATGGGCAAGACGCCGAAGTACCCCTCGCAAAGGGTGACGAATGCAGAAAGCAACACCCCCATGTTCGGCGTGATGTGGTGGGGTTGGAGGCGATAGAAATCAAGGAAAGAGGGGAGGAAGCCGCTTGCCGGTAGGCCGAAGCCGCGGAGGAAGTGCGTCCTGAAGACGACGCCCTCGCCCTCCTGCGGCGTCGGCAAGATCTTCCTTTTGGGAGGAACGCGCACCTCCATGTTGGCCGCGCGGGGAAGCTGCCGCGTCTGGCGGAGCAACTCGAGGTGGTTGGTGTGGATGTTTGAACAGTCCCAATCGCCTCGTGCCATGGTTGACGGCTGCTTGGTGGTGACACAGAGGAATCGAGCTACGACGCATTGTGGCGGCACTTCGGCGGTGGAGCAACATGGCCGCACGGTGGCCGCAAGGGAGCAAAGAAGGCAGAGGAAGAAGAAGATGAAGGACTCTAAGGGCGCGCGTGCGTTCTGCCCCGCCCTCCTCCCCGTACTTATAGGCCCATGGCGGCAGAGCCAAGAGACAGGATGTGGGGGCATGGGATTAACTGCGCACATGCCTGCACAACCCCGCGCATTCTGCACCTTAATGGCGTGTAATTAATGCGCCTGAGAAGGGCAACCATCCGCCTCGACCACAACGGATACGCACGCGCCTAGGCCCTCTTTAGCGCTTATAC
>NW_024116548.1:0-21086 GCF_003073215.2 Triticum urartu
TTAGATAGCCCCCCCCCCCCCCCCCCTTTTTTTTTCTATAGGTGACCTAGGTTATCAAATCCATGAGAATTGCTAATTGAAAGGTGATTCTACATGTTCTTGTCGTCGCTAGAAGTTTTAGTCTTGCGGGCTGAAATTGCACGGTTTTAATAGATAAACAATAATAAGAGAATGGTCTAGAGAAACCGCATGGGACATGTGGTTGGCAAACTCAAAATTCATATATAGAATAGCCTAGAGCAGTTTTTTGGGGCAAATATTTTTTATCATCTATTTTTTTTCTAGATCTTACAAATGTTACAGAATACGTTCACTCGTACTATTTGGCTCCTTAGCTAGGAGACTCGGAAGACTGGTCATCATAGATCACAAATGACTTGGATATATGCACCACCATCCCATACTACCAACAACCCTCGTCCTTTGCGTGATGTGTCGATTAGCCAATTGAATTATGCTGGGTGGGCAGCTTCCTATAGATATCAGTTCAAACACTACTATTTTGTCTTTAACTCTCTATTTTCGAGACGAGGTTAGTAGGACGTCGAAAAGTTGGTCGCTGAGCAGATAGTGCTATATCCTATATGTAATGTTACTACCATCGCTATAGGCCCGTAGGTAGAACTAAAGCAGAATCAAAAGGTTGAAGCTTTGTTCCACCGCAACCGCAAGAGCTTTAATTTGCCAGTTCATCTCCACTATTCGTGCAATGCTGTCTACATTGTTTATGTCAAGATAGGATCATGAGTTCTCTGGTGACTGTTTGGTGTGCTCGGTGCAATGGTGTCCAATGGGGTTTCAAGTCGGCGTTGTTCCATTCATGTTCGGTAGTCTCGGCATCTTCTTGTTAGACGTGGCGGATCTTGTAATCTTGCTTGGCGTTGAGTTGGTGGCCTTCTCTATTTTTTCGGTTGCCGTTTTTCTTTAACCGGCTTATATGAGAATTTCTTCACCAAGACTGTTTCGGGACGAAGAGGTTTGTCGATCGCTAGGTCAGTGCAAAAGTTGAAAGTGCTAGGTCTGTACAAAAGTTGAAAGTGCTTACTGCTGCTAGCTTTGTGTTGCGGTGTGCATGTGTCATTGCAATCGCGAACTCGCTGCCGACACCATATCCTGAAACTTAATTGAACAATGGATAGATGTGCCACGACCGCCATGTGCGTAAAGCCTTGCGATGCAGTCAATATCTTTCTTCTCCTCCTCTTTTTGTTTCTTTGCCGACGAAGATTTGTCCCCCAAAACAATATCTTCATGATCAGATATGAGTAGTCACTAAACACGACCACATGCATGGTTCCAATCGTAGCTTTATTAGCACATAAAGAGCACTGCCTACGTGCCAATCTTCCGGTAATGTGGACGGCCAAAGACTGGGATACGCACGCGTAGCCACAAGGGCAACGGGGATATCCGAACCTGAGCACCAGCATGTGATGCAGTGCTTCTCTCTCTCCCTCTCTTCTAGAAAAAGGAGGATATACTTCTGCCTCTGTATATGGGTGATGCATACAACCATTTTATCAATTATTTATAAAAACCTTACAAAGTAATAGGAGTAGATCAGTAAGCCTGAAGCCACTATGTTGGCAACACCTTTCATTACTCATTTTCCCTTGATGAAGGGGTGTCAAATGTCCGAACCGAATATCAAACAGACATCGCACCAAACAGGGCCGGGCGGGCAAAATCCGGGGCCCTGTGCGAAACAAAAAATTGGGCCCTATTTCGCTAATAAAATGAACTAACAAGCAAAAAAATTGCGGGGAAAATTAACGAGCAATTATAATGGAAAGTATATATATCTCACAGAAATTTTTTATAATGTAAATAATATAATGTCAATGTTTTGCAATTAGATGAATGGTCTAACTCACCTAGTTTTGGGTCCTGTCTGTTAGGTTGATCTCTCCACCAATGGGCCCAACGGCTCATTGGGTCTTTGACCCACGCCCTGATCGGGGGCGTCCAGCCCAAGCAAGGTTGGTGGGCCCCTATCGCACAGTGCTATAAAGAGGAGGTAGGGACCAGGGGCACATGGTACGAGGTTCGTCACCGCCACCGTTCCCTATTCCTAACCTTATCCGATCCAGAGGGGGGCACTGAAGCGATGGAAGCTCCACCTCCACCACTACTCAATGCCGTCCCCGGCACTGGCACCATGGCCAGCACCAGGAGCTCCTCGAGCCACAAGCAGAAGGTGAGAACCACCGAAATATCTAGCCTAATCGATCCAGAGGCACTATCACTGTCCAGTTGAACCGCTACACTGTGATCTTTAATTGAGGAGGTAAGAACCAATCTCTACCGAAGTAACGATCCCCGCCAAAAGTTAAATTAAGAATTAGAATTTAGGAATAGGAAATGAAGGATTCGCTAAGCACCTGGAGGCTGGAGTCGGTTAGTCGGCCACGGATTGATCTGATGAGACGACGAGTCTGAAAATTAGGAGAGGAAGCCACGAAGCCAACAGCAGCGGCCTGAATCCGATCGCTCTGATGGGGCAAAGACCACGACCGACGAGACGATCTCATCTCTTTTTTTCGTCTCCTGACTCCTGTAGCGACGCCGACGGGACTGTCGTTGGCCTGTTAGTTTCCAGATCGAGGCAATCCTGATTGACTGGTATAGCGATCCCTTTTTTTGACCCACGATTCCGTTTTCATCGCTAGAGAGCAGTTTCCCTTTTTTCTTTGGAAAAGATCGATCGATTCAAGCGACGAGCCGACGAGCTCCAGCGCTCGATGGCCTCGACTTAGGCCCAGCTCCAGCGCCTACCGGCCTAGTGCTGCAGCTGCTACGTTTTTTTTTTCCAGAAATACTAGGCCTATATAAAAAAATGGGGCCCCTCAAAATTATGGGCCCTGTGCGGGCCGCACATTTGGCACCACTATGGGCCCAGCCCTGGCACCAAAGTCTAACATGTAAAGCCGGATGCCTCAGCCAAGCCACAATCCTGGGACTGGGTCACAAATGGGTCTGAAGCACTCTCAGAGGCCGCCGCGCGCTGCCGTCTTTCACCGACCCATCTCCAGAGTAGGTACTGACGCACCAACCTTGCCAGGCCCGCCGTCGACACCACCGTCCTGCGCGTATCCATCCACACACGCCCGTCGCCGAAACTCCACATCGCCAATGCCGCCGGGATCCGCCGTCGGACTTGCGATAGATGTAACACCGCTCCTCCTCTTGTCCTATCTAGCCAGCACTTGCTTCAAAATGATGCCCCCAGGGTGGAGAATGACACCAAAGGCTTTGTCATCATCTGATCCAGTAGACCCAGATTTAGGGTTTCCCCCAGAACATCCTGATCGAGTTGACGTGACCTGCAACAAAGATGTCTCGAGAAGGAAACGGTGTCAAAGACACCGCCATCGTTCGCCAAGACCGCAGTCAGGCGTGATTTTCATCGGAAGCCGCGTTGTCCCGATCTCACGGCTGGTTGGAACTGCGTGGAGCTTCGCCATGAGACGTATGCCGCCACCGATTCTCCAGCGAAGGTCTTCCATCCCCTCACCAGAGCCCTCATCGCGCCGCTGACCATCCACATGAAGAGTTGACGACGGATCTGGGTGGGATCCAGATCCATGCCTGCCGCCATGCCCACCATCACCGGAGACCTCAGATCCCGCGGGTCATAGAGGGTAGCGCGGCCACCGCACGACTAGGGCGCCGCCCTAGCCGTTGCCCGCAACTCCCTCCCGGCCATGTTCCAGCCGTACCAGGAGATCACCACCTTGTCTAGATCCCGGTTCCTTCGGCGCCGGCAGATGGGGAAGTAGTAGCGCAAGGGTCTTTGGCGGCGCGAGTGTTCGGCCTTGGCAAGACGGCGCGAGGGTCGGGTCGAACTCACCGAGACTTGCACACCAATATAACTGCCAAAACAAAACCTTTACATTAAATGAGATAGATTTTACCTTCCCGACTTCTGCATCAACAAAAAATGCGTACAACCGTTTTAGTATGAGTACCAAGATAAACATTGGCCTTTGCGGTGCTTCTCTCTTGGGGCCAAAATATGGCAAGCACCGCACTTGCCGATGGATGCCTCAAGCAAAAATACTTCTGTTTGTGGTACTATGCAACTGCCTCTGTCGACACGACATGAGGCCTCCATCGATCAACCCTCTCGCTCCTTGGATGTCGTACCTTGCCTTTTTATGATGCCGTGTCGGTCTTTGACCGTAGATGTAGCTAGTGTAGGGTGCCGACTGAAAAAGATGTCCGAAATAAGATTTTGCCATGGGCTAATCGTTGTGTAAAGTTGATTTTTCTCGCGGGACATGAGTCGAGTGCATGGGTGCTGGCGAGCCCAACCGTCGTTACTGTCGGCGTCGGAGCCCTGTCCACTCGGCAAGCTTATAAAACGGCTGCTGAGGAGCCACATTTGTGCAACCATAAGCTACCTAATCAAGAAAGAAGAGCAGCTGAGCCGTGTTTAATCAACCGTGAGCTCGATCCCTTCCTTGTCATCTCATCAAGGTCGACCAATGGCATTTCTAGGAGGATCATTGCGCATGACGAGGAGCATCGGCAGCCAGAAGATGATGGAGGGGAAGAGCCACGGCGTGTCAGGGTCGTGGCAGCAGGCGCTGGCGCCCGTGAGGCAGCTCTTCTGGAGAGTGAGGCGTGCCATGCTGCGGCCGAAGCGCCATGCCCTGAGTTTCGGGTACGACCTCAAGAGCTACTCCCAGAACTTCGATTCGATGACAGCCTCGTCACTGCCCACCGCCTCTAGCTAGCCACACCTGCAGGGTCTTCTACTTCTTCTTCTGAATTTTACTTGCCGCCTGGCCGGACCATCGCCCGAGGCTGGAGAGTTTGAAGCGTCGTCACCTTGTGATCTGCTCCTCCTCTAGTTCAGCTACGAGTGTATATTATACAGTAGTACCGTTCATACATAAGTTGCTTACTGTTGAAAGTCTGAAACTGCCAATGAAATGACATCGTATTTATGTGCTTTTATGTACGTAGACTGCAAGCCGTGTCACTTACCTCAGTGGAATGGGATTTAAACTATTTCTGTTCATGTCGTGCTATCTGTCATTTATTTCTGTTTATGCTAGCGAAGATGGTGGGAGCAAATATTTTTTATCAACTACTTTTTTTTAGATCTTACCGTTGTTAGGGCATCTACACCGGACCCCATACTAGTCCCAAACGCCTGGACGGGCTGCCTAGTCAACAAAAAACGCACGCAACCGAGGTCCCCATACCCGGCCCAAACGCCCGGACTGACCGGCAACCCCGTAAACCCCATATCTAGCCCATATATGGGGGCGGATATATATGGGGAGATCCTAGACGCCCCGGGAATGCCCGCCACGTTGGACTGACCGCTAGGGCCCTCGCGGTCACACGCATAGATCGGCGGTCCAACGGGCGCCTCCTTCGGTTCTTGGAGCGGATGCATTCATGGCACCGTGTGTCGCCGCTCTGGCGTGCCGCCCAAGGGAGCAAGCCTGTCTATTTAAGCCGGACGGCGGCAACAAAACCCTAGGCTGTTTGCCAGCTTCCCTCTTCCTCCCACCACCTCGCAACCATGGCCCGTAGAGGATCACCACCTATGCAATGTTGATGCCGGAACGCCGGTTGCAGATAGAGGAGGAGATCAAGTCCAAGCGCGCCGCTCATGTCGGTGCCGGGCTGCCTCCGGATTTGCTTGAGCCGGTGGAGGAGGAGGATCTGGAGCAGACGACGTGGCGGAGCTGGAGGAGGAGCAGCCTGCTGCAGGCTTTGGCATGGAGGACTCCCTGGCGGAATTCGAGGCCGCCCAGGCGGTGGAGATAGCGGAACAGACCGCCATCATCGAATCCATCCAAGATGAGGCGTGGAGTCCAACCGGCACTTCATCCGGCAGTAGAGGGCGGAGATTGACGAGCTCTTCGCCTCTAGTTTGGATGAAAACGAGCCGGAGCTGCCACATGCGCCTATCTACCCGGAGCTAGGGACGGAGATAGTGGACATCTCCAGTGATGAGTAGTCCACATATGTACGTAGTATGTAGGTTCTTTTAACTGCATGGTTAGTATGGATTTCAGATTTCATGTTTGAGGTACATGGTTGCGGTGGGCAATTTTTGTGTGATGTCCGGTCACTATCCGTAGGCGCATCCGCAAAAGTTTCGGGACCGGATTTTGATACTTCCAGTTGTAGATGCTCTTACATAATATGTTCACTCATACTATTTCACTCCTTAGCCAGGATGTTTGAACCTGGAAGATAGATAGGTCATCATAGATTTTGAACAGTCATCGGGGGAGTTGGGGAGGGAGGGGGGGGGGATAAACCCCCCTTAAATTTAATCTCATTCGAAGAAAACGTTGATCTAGTTTACAAGGAAAACCGGATAAAAAATCTAAACAAATTGACCCCGTTTTTGAGGAAAGTCGGGCTGAAAACTATACAAACAACGCCCATGCAAGGCACACATAGCTAGCAAACGGAAGGGCCATCGCCACAGAAGACACTCCTAGATGTTAGGTGTCGTCGAGGGATCACAATGTCAAAACATTGCAAGCAGTCTAACACACCGCACAGGCGTGCATACCGGGCCTCATGGCACAACTCAGGAGCGTCCACAGTCAACGAGTGCCACCAAACACGAACCTTGGCTGGGAGCTCTCCTTCACTGCTCTTCATTATTTGTGCAATGTTGTTTACATTGTTTATGTCAGGATAGGATCAGGGGTTCTCTGAGACTGTTTGGTGTGTTCGGTGCAATGGTGTTTAGTGGGTTTCCAAGTCGGCGTTGTTTCATTCTTGTTCGGTAGTCTCGGTGACTTCTTGTTAGGTGTGGCGTTTTTTATAATTTTGCGCGGCGTTGAGTCGGCGGCCTTCGCTATCTTTTTTATTGCCGTATTTCTTTAACCTGCTTATATATGAGGATTTTTCACTAGGTCTATACAAAAGTTGAAAGTACTTACTGTTGGAAGCTCTGTGTTGTGGCATGTGTAACTGCAATCGCGAACTTGAAGCCGACACCGTATCTTGAAACTTAACTGAACAATAGATATATGTGGCACGGCCATCGTGCGTGTAAAGCGTCACGATGTAGTCATCGTCTTTCTTCTTCTACTTCTTTTTGTTTCTTTTATGATGAAGATTTGTCCCAAATAACTACATCTTCGTGATCGGATATGAGTCATCACTAAACACGATCACGTGGTTCCAACGTAGCTTTATTAGCACATAAAGAGTACTGCCTACGTGCTAATCTTTCCGGTAATGTTGACGGCCGCAACGGGCAGTGGGGGATATCCGAACATGAGCAAACATGGGATGGATGCCTGAAGCGAAATTTCTTTTATGATGCAACAGGAAAAGATGTTCCAAATGTAATTTTGCCATGGCCTAATCGATAATCGTTGTGTAAAGTGGATTCCCCTAGTCAGCAATGAGTGCACGTGGGCGTGGTGCCGGGCCCGACCGTCGTCGGAGCCCCGCCCATTCGGCGAGCTTATAAATGGCTGTTGAGGAGCCCCATTTGTGCAGACAGTGCGTCCATCTCAGATCAGAAGCCATCTACCCTATAAATCAAGAAAGAAGAGCAGCAGAGTCGTGTTTAATCAATCGTGAGCTCCTGTCCGCATCATCTCATCAAGGTCGACTAATGGCGTTTCTGGGAGGATCAGCGCCCGAAGCGCCGCGCCGTGAGATTCGGATACGACCTCAAGAGCTACTCCCACAACTTCGATGACGGCCTCGTCCCTGCTCACCGCCTATAGATGACACTCGCGGGGGCTTCTTCTTCTTCTTCTTCTTCTTCTTCTTCTTCTTCTTCTTCTTCTTCTTCTTCTTCTTCTTCTTCTCCGCCCGGCCGGACCATGGCCCGAGGCTAGAGAGTTTCAAGCGTGGTGACCTTGTACTGCACATAGTTTGAAGTGTAGTATAGTATTAGACATTATTGTTCATGCACAAGTTGCTTACTGTTGAAAGTCTGAAACTACCAACGAAATGACAATGTATCTATTGCAGTTTGGAAGCCGTTACTTGCCACGATGGAATGGAATATAAACTATTTATGTTTATGTCGCACATGCTAGAATACACTCTGCGCCGGGGCTTCTCTCACTCTCATGTTTGATATGGGTGCATATTGGGAGTGAACTGAATTTTCAATGTCAATTTTCAGGAGGCATGATTTGGACCCTCCCCCCCAATAGTTTACGACTCTGTATGTAGATCAACAGTGAGATTAAAACTCACCCTTTTTATTATGAAACATTATAATGTATTCCACGTGATCAGAATGTTCAGGCCCCTCGAAACACCCATTTGGTAGATAATTGATCGTTTACGCTGAGATCCATCCTTACTAGACGCATCAACATGCGCTCAGCAACTCCCTCATGCCACCATGAGGTCTTGAAGAGAGGCACGACGAGTCCAGGTCCCCAGCTCCTGATCGGGGCGCCGCACCACCCAAGACAAAGGGCTCGCCTAAGCCACCCGCAGCTGTGTTCTTGCCGCCCACACGACCAAGAGGTATAGCCACCACTGCGGTCATGGTTCCCGCCGGAGAGCAACCAGAATGTTCAGGCCCCTCGAAGCTCCATTTGGTAGATAATTGGTCATTTAGGCCGAGATCCATCCTTACAAGAAGCATCAGCGTGTGTTGCTGCACCATTGAATTACAACGTCAAAGTTATGCTCGCCTCATTGCACCGTGAGATTTAGCAAATAGCTTGGAAACTCTGATTAAACCAAGATATATTATTCTTCGAAAGAAAATCTGACATATTCTACAAGTTATTTGCTTGATTGTTAAGAGGGGCATACATATGCAACTGTTATCTTGATTTAATGTTGAAAGAACAACCTTTAGCACATACAACCGTACTTCATGCACACAAGCAGATTGGGTCCTCGTTGGTTCCCAAGCTGAACTAAACTATTTCGACAGGCCAATGACAACCAAGATAAATAGACCAAGATACCCAATTAAAGCTACAGACAAAGCATAGAACTGATGGGACGGTCCTGACTAACTACCGAAGCACTAACTCATCACCGCTGCTCTCTCATGTCATTCCATTTGATATTACCAAAGCATCACCCGAAAATATGCACCTCACCATATTTCTGCATATAGACCTGTTGGGGAACGTAGTAATTTCAAAAAATTTCCTACGCACACGCAAGATCATGGTGATGCATAACAACGTGGTTGATGTAGTCGTACGTCTTCACGATCGACCGATCCTCAGTACCGAACGTACGGCACCTCCGCGTTCAGCACACGTTCAGCTCGGTGACGTCCCGCGAACTCCAGTAGAGCTTCCGGGAAGAGCTTCGTCAGCACGACGGTGTGGTGACGGTGTTGATGAAGCTACCGACGCAGGGCTTCGCCTAAGCACCGCTACAATATGACCGAGGTGGATTATGGTGGAGGAGGGCACCGCACATGACTAAGAGATCAATGATGAATTGTTGTGTCTCCAAGGGGTGCCCCCCTCCCCGTATATAAAGGAGTGGAGGAGGGGGAGGGGGCCGGCCTCCTATGGCGCGCCCCATGAGGAGTCCTACTCCCACCGGGAGTAGGACTCCCCCCTTCCAAGTAGGAGTAGGAGACGAGAAGGAAGGGAGAGAAGGAGAGAAGGAAAGGGGGGCACCGCCCCCTCCTTGTCTAATTTGTACTAGAGGGGGAGGGGGCGCGCGGCTGCCCTGGCCGCCCCTCCTCTTCTCCCATTAGGGCTCATTAGGCCCAATATACTCCCCGGGGGTTCCGGTAACCCCCGGTACTCCGGTATATGTCCAAAACCTCCCGAAACACTTTCGGTGTCCGAACATAGTCGTCCAATATATCGATCTTTACATCTCGACCATTTCGAGACTCCTTGTCATGTCCATGATCATATCCGGGACTCCAAACTACCTTCGGTACATAAAAACATAAAAACTCATAATACCGATCGTGATAGAACTTTAAGCGTGTGAACCCTACGGGTTCGAGAACTATGTAGACATGACCGAGACATATCTCTGGTCAATAACCAATAGCGGAACCTGGATGCTCATATTGGTTCCTACACATTCTACGAAGATCTTTATCGGTCAAACCGCATAACAACATACGTTGTTCCCTTTGTCATCGGTATGTTACTTGCCCGAGATTCGATCGTCGGTATCTCAATACCTAGTTTAATCTCGTTACCGGCAAGTCTCTTTACTCGTTCCGCAATGCATCATCCCGTAACTAACTCATTAGTCACATTGCTTGCAAGGCTTTATAGTGATGTGCATTACCGAGAGGGCCCAGAGATACCTCTCCGACAATCGGAGTGACAAATCCTATTCTCGATCTATGCCAACTCAACGAACACCATCGGAGACACATGTAGAGCACCTTTATAATCACCCAGTTACGTTGTGATGTTTGCTAGCACACAAAGTGTTCTTCCGGTAATCGGGAGTTGCATAATCTCATAGTCATAGGAACATGTATAAGTCATGAAGAAAGCAATAGAAGTAAACAAATGATCAAGTGCTAAGCTAACGGAATGGGTCAAGTCAATCACATCATTCTCCTAATGATGTGACCCCGTTTATCAAAGGACAACTCATGTCTATGGTTAGGAAACATAACCATCTTTGATCAACGAGCTAGTCAAGTAGAGGCATACTAGTGACACTATGTTTGTCTATGTACTCACACATGTATTATGTTTCCCGATGAACATGAACTTAGAGATGCACACCAACACGACATGATGATATCTAGCTTGTATAAGCAATATCAGAGACGTCTCATCACAAAAACCTTGGGAATGACTACTAAAACCATCAATTTCCTGTACGAACCATGGGACCAACATTATCAAACCTAGAACAGGTATCTCTACTAGTAAAGAGGAGTTGAGGAACGTAGACTGTACATTGGTATCTTTCTTTTAATTATGTGAAGTGAAATTGGTTCTTTGAAATAAGTGAAATAATTTTTTGAGTTGATTGAAATCAGTACTTTGAATTAACCAAAATCAATGATTATAAACTTGTGAAATCTCTTCCCTTGAAATGAGTGAAATATGTTGTTTAAAAATAGTGAAATCGGTTCTTTGAAATAAGTGAAATTATTTTTTGAGTTGAGTGAAATAATTACTTTGAATTACAATGATTCATAAACTAGTGTAGTGAAATCCTTTGTCTTTGAAATGAGTAAAATATGTTGTCTTAAAAAAGTGAAATCGGTGTTTTAAAATGAATGATATATGTATTTTTATACTAGTGAAATCGGTCTTTCTGAAAATGAGTGAAATTATTCTTGTTGAATTAAATGGAACAATTCTGTTGAAGTGGGTGAAATCAATGTTTCTGACATGAAATCAGTGTTCTGAATATTGAAATGAAATCAGTGTTTTTAATTAATGAATGAAATCTATTTTTTTAAGAAAGGAGTGAAATATGTTTCATGAAATTTTTAAATCATCTAAAATATATTCAAATCTGATCTTGTTTTAACGATCTCGTCGCCCGGAATTCCAATATTTAAAAAGATTTTTGAATAATTTTTTATTCAAAAGATATCAATGAATTAGTATTTCACAAGAAAAATGAAAAGCTAGTTTCTCTATGGGTGGAGAGAGAGAGAGAGAGAGAGAGAGAGAGAGAGAGAGAGAGAGAGAGAGAGAGAGAGAGAGAGAGAGAGAGAGAGAGAGAGAGAGAGAGAGAGAGAGAGAGAGAGAGAGAGAGAGAGAGAGAGAGAGAGAGAGAGAGAGAGAGAGAGAGAGAGAGAGAGAGAGAGAGAGAGAGAGAGTATGTGCATGCAGCACTCCGTCTTTCTCTACCTTTACCAGACGAAAAACTACCATCATGGACTTCTATCGG
The DNA here is from genome assembly GCF_003073215.2 of Triticum urartu. Taxonomy (NCBI): domain Eukaryota; kingdom Viridiplantae; phylum Streptophyta; class Magnoliopsida; order Poales; family Poaceae; genus Triticum; species Triticum urartu. The sequence continues at coordinate 11,824 of NW_024116548.1, forward strand.
AGTGTATTGCAATGTATTTCTGCAGCAAAAAATTTGGTACCTTTATACTGCAACTCAGCACAACAATCTTGACGCGGAGACGAAGGGCAACAGATGTGCCGGTAGGTACCAGTGCTGTTAGAATATCTGTTTTTTTACGTCGATTGCTAGGTCTGTACAAAAGTTAAAAGTGGTACGTCTGTACAAAAGTAGAAAGTGCTTACTGTGGATAATGGATTGTCACTAACCAAGACCACATGGTTCCATCGTATCTTTATTAACACATAAAGAGTATTTTCCTACGTGCCAATCTTTCCGGTAATGTGGACGGCCAAATTAAAATCGGGAGATACCCGAACCTGAGACCAGCATGCGATCCAGTGCTTCTTCCTTGTGACCTTTTGATACAACACTATTTAGAACTATAAAAAACACTGGTCGTGTTATGGGTATGGCAAGCACCAACGGTTGTCTATGGATGGCTCAAGCGAAATTACTTTTGAGTATGCATCTGTGTTGACACGGCACGAGGCTTCCACCGACCCTCTCGCTCCTAGGATACTGCACCTTTGCCTTCTATGGGAGAGAGATTTCATCACCACGTGTGTAGTGTAGGGTCACAACGGGAAAAGATGTCCGAAATGTGATTTTGCCATGGGCTGACCGTTGTGTAAAGTGGACTTTTCTCGTCAGCTAGCCATGAGTGCGCATGGGTGGTGGCGGGCCTGGCCGTCGTCACCGTCGGCGTTGGAGCCCCGTCCAATCTGCGAGCTTATAAAACGGCTGCTGAGGAGCCCCATTGTGCAAACCATCCATCTCAGATCAGGAGCAACCAAATCAAGAAAGAAGAGCGCACCAGAGCCGTGTTTAATCACTCACCAACGACCGATGGCGTTTTTGGGAGGATCATTGCGCGGGACGAGAAGCATTGGCAGCGGGAAGATGACGCAGGGGATGAGCCACGGCGGGGTGCGGCCGGGGGCGGCCGCGGCGGCGGCCCGGCGCCCGTGAGGCAGCTCTTCTGGAGGATGAGGCGCGCCGTGCTGCGGCCGAAGCGCCGTGCCGTGAGTTTTGGGTACGATCTCAAGAGCTACTCCCAGAACTTCGACGATGGCCTCGTCCCTGCCCACCGCCTCTAGCAACACCCGCAGTGTCTTCTTCTTCTTCTTCTTCTTCTTCTTTTCAATTCTACTTGCCGCCCGGCTGGAGCACGGCTCGAGGCTGGTGATTTGTTCCTCTAGCTCAGCTACCAGTGTATTAGTAAAAAAAGTTGAGTTGGAAAATACCCAGTGTACTAGTATTAGAAAGTACTGTTCGTACACTAGTTGCTTAGTGTTGAAAGCCTGAAACTGCCAACGAAATGACAGTGTATCTATGTGCTTCTATGTAGTCTGCAAGCCGTCACTTGACACAATGGAATGGAATTTCAGCAATTTATGTTTATGCCGCCCTAGAATACACTCTCAGCACTGGTGCTTCTCACGTTGTCGCCGTCATTTGACTCTTGAGATGAAACCAATGTAGTGTTGAAACATTATATATGTATTCAACGTGACCAGAATGTTCAGGCCCTCGAAACTCCCATTTGGTAGATAATTGATCATTTAGGCCGACATCCATCCTTACTAGAAGCATCAGTGTGTTGCTGCGCCATGAATTACAACGTCAAAGTTATGCTCGCCTCGTTGCACCAAGAGATTTAGCAAATAGCTTGGAAATCTGATTGAACTAAGATGTACTATTGTCCTTCAAAAGGAAGTCTGACATATTCTAAAAGTTATTTGCTTGATTGTTAAGAGGGGCATGCACATGTAATTATTATCTTGATTTGAGTTGCTCAATATACTCAACGTCCGAAACACAACCTTTCGCACATACAAGCATCCTTCACGCATACAAGCAGTCTCAGTCCTCGTTGGTTGCCAAGCTGAACAAAAACTATTTTTACATGCCAATGACGTCTAGGATAAATAGATGCCTAACTAAAAGCTACGAGACCCGCTTCGGTACAACCCCCTGCTAAAACGTATAGTCAATTCACAAGTCGTACTTACTTCTGTATGTATGGCGTGTAGTCGTATACGTACAGGAGGCCATCAGATTGGGCCGGCCCATGAAGATAGCGTATAGCAGCGCTTCAAAAAATAAAACAGCGGTTGCCTGAGGTCGAGCTCAGAACCTTCGGATTATGGCACACGTGGTACAACCATCTTGCCTAGCAACCATTTTTGCGTAAATTGCAGCGCGAAGCCTTAAGGATAAGAACAACGCAGAATATTTTTTTAAAGTTCGAACGTAAATAACTTTTTGAAAACAAAACGTGATTTTTTGTGTGAATCCCAATCACTCTTCAAATTTTTGAACAAATATATAATAAACTGAAACATTTTTTTAAAACCATGAACAGATTTGAAACGCGAATAATTTTTAAAAGCAGAACATTTTTATAATTCCAAATTTCTATGGAAACAAAAACAACTGTTGGAACATAAACGTTTTTTGCAACTCCAGAAAAGAAATGGAAAAACAACAAACATTTTTGTAACAGAAGCATAAGACCATCATTTTTTGAAATTTTTGAAAAGAATATGACAATTTTAAGTAACTATTTCGAAATATGTCTTGCTTCTAAAAAAACTGAAATTTTCGAAAACTGTTGGATTTTAAAACATTATTTGATTTGTAAAATTTTATTTACAATTTCCAACAAATGTTTGATTTTTTTGAAAAGGTATCTAAATTCTGCATTAATGTTAGTTCTTAAGTATGTGCACTCCTCGTTTTGCACAAACATTAGTCAGCTTAACTGGTATGCCACTCACGGTTGTTGCAAGAGATCTGTGGTTAGATTCCTAGCTGGGTTTTATTTGTGATTTTTCACAGCATTAATGACTAATGATTGGTATGCCACTCACGGTCCTTGGTGTTATTTTCTAAGATTTCACGTCATTGCTTTACACATCATTAGTTGGTTCAACTGGTGAGCCACTCAGGCTTGCTGCAAGAGGTCTGCGGTTGGAATCCTGTATCTCCACTTGATTTGGTTTCGTTTTCAATTTTTCCGTGCCTTTAGCCATCACCATTGGCTAAAAAAACATAAAAAAGACCATTCTACCCTTTATTATGAAGAGGTATAAATAGATCTCCACCGTTAATGTGTTTAGGGGGGTTGTACCAAAGAAGAAGTGAAAAGCTACATACAGAACATAGAACTCATGTGACGGCCCTGACTAACTACCAAAACACTAACACACCACCATTACTCTCGCATATCACTCCATTTAAATTTACCAAAACATCACGCGAAAATACACACCAGACTATATTTCTGCATATAGACCATAAAGGGTTCGAATAGTTCTCAAACGGCAACATTGCCACCATAGTGGGTTGTCATCACTTCTGGCCCCTCTAACTTTCCACTTGGCCTCCATTTTTTCCACGGGCAGTTTTACTAGAGGTGAGCAGAAAACCACCTGAAGGCAAGAAGTCGTCCACTGTAACCAGGCCAAACAGGAGCAATCGTAGGAGAGCCACTTACCCAATGGCAATGAAGACGAACTCAAAGATGCACACCAACACTGCATGATACAACAACACAACATGATGATATCTAGCTTGTATAAGCAATATTATAGACATCTCATCACAAAAACCTTGGGGAAAAAATTTAGCTAAAACCTTTCATTTCTATATGGACCATGGGACCAACATTCCAAAGCTAGAACAGGTATCTCTAGTATCAAAGGGGTGTTGGCGATCATGCATTGTACATTGGTGTCTTACTCTTAATTGTGTGGAATAAGTGAAGTCGGTTCTTTCAAATAACTGAAATGTTTTTTTAGTTGAGTGTAATCAGTACATTGAATTAAGTGAAATCAATGATTCATAAACTAGTGAAATCTTTTTTTTTCTGAAATGAGTGAATTAAAACGAGTGAAATCTGTCTATATGTTAACGAGTTTATTATTTTTTGAAATGAGTGAAATAAGCCTTTTGGAATGAGTGAAACCTTTTTATTGAGTGAAAAATATGTAGTTTTAAACTAGTGAACTCACTCTTTTTGAAAACGAGTATAACTATTTTTTTAATTAAATGAATAATTCATTTGAAATGAGTGAACTCAATGTTTTTGAAATGAAATTAGTATTTTTAATATTTCCACACTCTTTGTTTTTAATTAATGAGTGGAATCTGTTTTTAAGGAAGGAGTGAAATATGTTTCACTAATTTTTATATCATTTCAATGTATTAAAATTTGATCTTGTCTTAAGATCTCGTCGTCGGGAATTCAAATATATAAAACAATTTTAAAGTAATATTTTTATTCAGAAGATATCAATGACTTAGTATTTTACAAGAATAATGAAGTGCTAGTTTTTTGATGGTGAAGAGAGAGAATATGTGTGCATGCAACCATCCGTCCTTCTCTAATTTTACCAGACGAAAAGCTACTATCATGGACCCTTTCACAGTGTATTGCAATGTATTCTTCAGCAAAATATTTGCTATCTTTAAACTGGAAGTTAGCACAACAATCTTCAAGATGAGATGAAGGGCAACTAATGTGCCGGTAGGCACGGGTGGATTTCCGCTTTCTATGCCCATTGCTAGGTCTGTGCAAAAGTTGAAAGTGGTAGGTCTGTACAAAAGTAGAAAGTGCTTACTACTGCTAGCTCAGCTTAATTGAACAATGGACAATGGATAGATGGGCCATGACCGTGGTGCGCGTAAAGAGTCATGATGCATCAACCGTCTTCCTTCTCCTCCTCCCTTTGTTTCTTTTCCGGTGAAGATTTGTTCCAAGGAACTACATCTTCATGATTGGATATATGGATCGTCACTAACCAAGACCACGTGGTCCCAAAATATCTTTATTTACACATAAAGAGTATTTCCTACGTGCCAATTTTTCAGGTAATGTGGATGGCCAAATTAAAGTCAGGGGATATCCGAACCTGAGCACCAGCACATGATCCAATGCTTCTTCTCTTGGGACCGTTTGATACAACATTATTTTCGAAGTAAAAAGCACTCGTCATGACATGGCAAGCACCAATACTTGTCGATGGATGCCTCAAGTGAAATTACTTTTGAGTATGGATCTGCTGTGTCGACACGACACGAGGCCTCCATCGACCCTCTCTCTCCTGCGAGATCCACTTACCCAATGGCGAGGAAGATGAACTAAAAGATGCACACCAACACGACATGATGATATCTAGCTTGTCTAAGAAATATAAGAGGCATCTCACCACAAAAACCTTGGGAAAAATCAACTAAAACATTTCATTTTCTATACGAACCATGGGACCAACATTACAAAAGCTAGAACATGTATCTCTAATATTAAAGAGGAGTTCAGGATTGTAGATTGTACATTGGGATCTTTCTTTTAATTGTGTGAAATAAGTGAATCAGTTCTTTGAAAATAAGTGAAATTATTTTTGAGTTGATTGAAATCAGTACTTTGAATTAACTAAAAACAATGATTCATAAACTAGAGAAGTCTATTTTCTTTCAAATGATTGAAATATGTTATTTAAAACTAGTGAGATGGGTTCTTTGAAGTAAGTCAAATTATTTTTGAGTTGATTGAAATCAGTACTTTGATTTACGTGAAATCAATGATTGATAAACTAGTGTGGTGAAATCTTATTTTCCTTGTAATCAGTGAAATATTCTGTTTAAAGAAAGTGAAATTGGTCTCTCAGATAATGAGTGGAATTATTATTTTTTGAATTGAGTGAAATAAGTCTTTTGAAGTGAGTTAAATTGGTGTTTCGAAATGAATGGAATATGTATTTTTATACTAGTGAAATCGGGCTTTTTGAAAATGAGTGAAATTATTTTTGTTGAATTAAATGGAACATTTTTTAAAATGGGTGAAATCAATGTTTATTAAATGTAATCAGCGTTATGAATATTCGAATGAAATCATTGTATTTAGTTAATGAATGAAATCTAATTTTAACAAAGGAGTGAAATATGTTTCATTAATTTTTTTAAACACTTAAAATATATTCCAATTTGTTCTTGTTGTAACGGTCTTGTCGCCCGGAATCCAAATATGAAATAGTATTTTAGAATAACTTTTATTCAAAAGATATCAATGAATTAGTATGTCACAAAAAAATGAAAAGCTAATTTTTCAATGGGCGGAGAGAGAGAATCTGTGTGCATGCAGCACTCCATCCTTCTCTACCTTACCAGATGAAAAACTACTATAATGGAATCCTATTGGAGTGTATTGCAATGTATTCCTGCCGAAAATATTTGATACCTTTATACTGCAAGTCAGCACAACAAGTTTATGCAGAGACGAAGGGCAACAGATGTGTCAGTGGGTACTGGTGCCGTTAGAATTTCCGTTTTCTATGTCGATTGCTAGGTCTGTACAAAAGTTGAAAGTGCTAGGTCTGTACCAAAGTAGAAAGTGCTTACTGATGCTAGCTCAGGTTAACTGAACAATGCATAATGGATATATGGGCAATGACCGTCGTGCACGTAAAGTGCCATGATGTAGCCATCGACTTTCATCTTCTCCCCGCCTTTGTTTCTTTTCCGATGAAGATTTGTCCCAAAGAACAATATCTTCATGATCGGATATATGAGTAGTCAGTAACCAAGAGCACATGGTTTCAACATGCCTTTATCAACACATAAAGAGTATCTGCCTACGTGCCAATCTTTCCGTTAATGTGGACGGCCAAATTAAAGTCAGGGGATATCCGAACCTGAGCATGAGCACACGATCCGGTGCTTCTTCTCTTGGGACCGTTTGATACAACACTATTTAGAACTAAAAAGCACTGGCCGTGACATGGCAAGCACCAACACTTGTCGATGGATGCCTCAAGCGAAATTACTTGTTCGTGGTACCATGCAACTGCATGTGTCGACACGACACGAGGCCTCCAACCGACCCTCTCGCGCCTCCTTGGATGCCGTACCTTGCCTTTTTATGATGCTGCGTCGGTCTTTGACTGTAGATGTAGCTAGTGTAGGGTGCCGACTGGAAAAGATGTCCGAAATAAGATTTTGCCATGGGCTAATCGTTGTGTAAAGTTCATTTTTCTCATCAGATATGAGTCGAGTGCGTGGGTGCTGGCGAGCCCAGCCGTCGTTACTGTCGGCATCGGGGCCCCGTCCATTCGGCAAGCTTATAAAACGGCTGCTGAGGAGCCACATTTGTGCAAGGGAAAGTTGTGGCTACTCTCGGGTGTAGGTACACCCGAGTTTGCAAAACTTTGAAAAATGTGATAAAACAAGGTCCAAAAATTCTGAAATTTCGAGACAACAAGCTTCATCAAGTGTTTGAACTTTTCGCAAAATTTCAGCTAAAAACAACATCCGAGGAGCTCTTACAAAAAAAACAAAATCAATGCTCAAACAGTGCACAAGCATAGAGCATTGATTTTGTTTTTTTTGCCGAGAGCTCCTCTGATGTTATTTTTCTGTGAATTTTTCGCAGAAAGCTTGAACATTTGATGAAGTTTCATGTCCCCAAATTTCAGATTTTTTGACATTTTTTGATCATGTTTTTTTTAATTTTTTTTCCAAACTCGGGTGTAGGTACACCCGAGAGTAGAAAAGCTGGTCTCTGTGTGCAACCATAAGCTACCTAATCAAGAAAGAAGAGCAGCAAAGTAGTGTTTAATCAACCGTGAGCTCGATCCCTTCCTTGTCATCTCATCAAGGTCGACCAACGGCGTTTCTAGGAGGTTCATTGCGCATGACGAGGAGCATCGGCAGCCAGAAGATGATGGAGGGGAAGAGCCACGGCGGGGCAGGGGCGGGGGGGCGCGGGCATGAGGCAGCTCTTCTGGAGAGTGAGGCGCACCATGCTGAGGCCGAAGCGCCGTGCCCTGAGTTTCGGGTACGACCTCAAGAGCTACTCCCAGAACTTCGATGACGGCCTCGTCACTGCCCACCGCCTCTAGCTAGCCAGACCCGCAGGGTCTTCTACTTCTTCTTCTCAATTTTACTTGCCGCCTGGCCGGACTATCGCCCGAGGCTGGAGAGTTTGAAGCATCGTCACCTTGTGATCTGCTGCTCCTCTAGTTCAGCTATGACTGTATATTAGACAGTATAGTTCATACATAAGTTGCTTACTGTTGAAAGTCTGAAACTGCGAATGAAATGACAGCGTATCAATGTGCTTTTATGTACGTAGACTGCAAGCCGTGTCACTTGCCACAGTGGAATGGGATTTAAACTATTTCTGTTTATGTCGCGCTATCTGTCATTTTATTTCTGTTTATGCTAGCGAAGATGGTGGGACCAAATATTTTTTATCAACTACTTTTTTTAGATCTTACCGTTGTTAGGGCAGCTACACCGGACCCCATACTAGTCCCAAACGCCTGGACGGGCTGCCCAGTCAACAAAAAACGCACGCAACCGAGGTCCCCATACCCGGCCCAAACGTCCGGACTGACCGGCAACCCCGTAAACCCCATATCTAGCCCATATATGGGGGCGGATATATATGGGGAGATCCTAGACGCCCCGGGAATGCCCGCCACGTCGGACTGACCGCTAGGGCCCCCGCGGTCACACGCATAGATCGGCGGTCCAACGCGCGCCTCCTCTGGTTCTTGGCGCGGATGCATTCATGGCGCCGTGTGTCGCCGCTCTGGCGTGCCGCCCAAGGGAGCAAGCCCGTCTATAAGCCGGACGGCGGCAACAGAACCCTAGGCTATTTGCCAGCTTCGCTCTCCCTCCCACCACCCCGTAACCATGGCCCGCAGAGGATCACCACCTATGCAATGTTGACGCCGGAACGCCGGTTGTAGATCGAGGAGGAGATCAAGGCCAAGCGCGCCGCTCATGTCGGTGCCGGGCTGCCTCCGGATTTGCTTGAGCCGGAGGAGGAGGAGGATCTGGAGCAGACGACATGGCGGAGCTGGAGGAGGAGGAGCCTGCTGCAGGCTTTGGCATGGAGGACTCCCTGGCGGAGTTTGAGGTCGCCCAAGCGGTGGAGATAGTGGAACAGACCGCCATCCTCGAATCCATCCAAGATGAGGCATATGTGGAGTCCAACCGGCGCTTCATCCGGCTGTAGAGGGCGGAGATTGACGAGCTCTTCGCCTCTAGTTTGGATGAAAATGAGCCGGAGCTGCCACATGCGCCCATCTACCCGGAGCTAGGGATGGAGATAGTGGACATCTCCAATGATGAGTAGTCCACATATGTACGTAGTATGTAGGTTCTTTTAACTGCATGGTTAGTATGGATTTGAGATTTCATGTTTGAGGTACATGGTTGCGGTGGTCGCTTTT